>NW_024741731.1:622500-735000 GCF_018991925.1 Homarus americanus | reverse complement strand
CCTATAGGAAGTGTGGTGGAGTGTGGTGGCCGGTGGGTGTAGGAGCTGTGTACTGTATGTGTGGGGGGTGCAGGGTGTGTGTAATAAATAATAATAATAATTAACGGTTTATTGAAAAAGTTTGCAGCCCGAAGGCTGAAAATATACATTGGACATAAATGACTTATTACATACATTGGTGGTTTAACAAAAGCCTTCATTAGAGAAAGGTGAAGGAACATACAGTGAACATACAGACTAATGTTTACACACGTAGATCATGTGAGCTGAGGTGTTGTGTGTAATAATAATAATAATAATAATAATAATAAACGGTTTATTAATAGAGTTGCAGCCGGTGGCTGTGTGTGTGTGTGTGGTGTAGGAAGTCTGGTAGTGTGTGTGTGGTGTAGGAAGTCTGGTAGTGTGTGTGTGGTGTAGGAAGTGCAGTGGTTGTGTGTGGTGAAGGAAGTGTGGAAAAAATGAGACATCCTGTGCATTCATGGTGTTAAGGGAAGAGAATGTAGTGATGAATATAAACTTTTCTCCAGCCGGTCTCACACAAGTGGCCGTAAGTTAGCGCCAAGGTCAATTTGGTGGTGTTGGTGGCGGTGGTGGTAATGATGTTGGTGATGATGGTGATGTTAGTGAAGATGGTTTGATAATGATGGTGGTGGTGGTGGTGGTAGTGGTGGTGACGGTAATAGTGGTGGTGGTGGTGGTGGTGATGGTGGTGGTAGTGGTGGTGACGGTAATAGTGGTGGTGATGGTGGTGTTGGATTTAGTTAGGTTAGGTTACGTCCAATCGGTTGATTTAGGTTTCGTAAAGTGATGTTGAGTAAACTTATTAGATACCGAGTCGAAATGACCTCCAACATCACCCAACTTCGCCAGAAACCTGTACTTGGATAATTATTCCTCAGTACCTCACCTCATGGGACACGGGAAGTAGATGAGACACATAGCTGAGCATTGAGAGACGACACGGGGGGGGTAGGGGAAGAGAGACATAATGAAGGAAAGGGACATAGCAAACAAGGAAATATGAGGACATGAGGAAGAGACGTGGACAGTGACATGGGACATAGACACAGGGACAGTGACGCGGAGACAGTGACACGGGGACAGTGACACAATCTCATATATCAACAGGTGTAACCAAACCTATCTCACCTGTGATACCTGTTTCTGTCCATAATTAAGAGAATTAATGTTAATATTGGTAAAGCAGTGTGAGGGACCTGAGCAATTATTATTCGCTATACTGAAACAGGTTTAGTCAGTGGCCTGGAACCATTAGTGAGTGGTGGAAAAATATCACGACTACGTCCCCTATTCTGAACACATGTTGCTTTACTATTGTGTTTACTATTAATCTCTTATGCTATTAACTCGATCACTACAGGATGTTTGTTCTTTGTTTTGTATATGGGATTGTTTTTATTGATAGTGTTGTTGTACTTATTAATGTAATAACTAATGATACCATAGTCTTAAAATTATCAATCTCACAAACTCATCCTCCCTCCCCCTCCCCCCTCCCATCTCCCCCCTCCCATCTCCCTCCTCCCCCCTCACTTACAACCAAAACAAAGATATATATCAGGTGTATAAATTAGCCCAGAATACCTGTTTGCTGACCTGTATTGAGTCGTATTAATACATGATACCAACAGTCCCTCTCACCCCTCCCCACCAACTTCCCTCACCCCCCTCCCCATCCCCCCCCCCCCCACCATGCCTGGTGTTAAGGGAGGGAGGGTTGTCGTGGTCAGGTTCAGTATGTCCAACACCTTGTAAGAGTGAGGGTCTTGTCACCCTGTGTCCCCCTTCCCCTCTGTTTGGTATTCTCCCTGTATCTCCCTCCTGGTAGACTCCCTGTATCTCCCTCCTGGTAGACTCTCTTATGATAGCGTCTAGGTAGTGGTAAACTCCCTGTATCTCCTTCGTGTTAAACTCCCTGTATCTCCTTCGTGTTAAACTCCCTGTATCTCCTTCCTGGTAGACTCCCTTATGATAGAGTCTTTGGGTCGTGATAAACTCCCTGCATCTCCCTCCTGGTAGACTCCCTTATGATAGAGTCTTTGGGTCGTGATAGACTCTCTGTATCTCCCTCGTTATACTCTCCCTGTACCTCCCTCCTGGTAGACTCCGTATCTCCCTCTCTATACACCCCCTGAGCCTCATCATAGGGAGACTCAACAGAATGACCAATACCAAGACAGGAACATGTGGTGAGCCTTATAGTGACTTCCGTTGTGTTATAGTGACCTCTTACATCAGTGACATCTCTATTGTGATATGAGGACATCAGTTATTATGACATCACGTTTGCTCTTGACGTCATTAGTGATATAGTGTTCTTATTGAAGGTGTTGGCGGTAGAGAGGTAACGCGCCTATCTCTCACCATTATATCATGGGTTCGAGTCCTGGCCCAAGACATGTGAGGTGTTATCCAGTCATATTTTAGATTGGCGTCATCTATGGTGTTATGACATCATTGTAGTGTTATGATGTCACTAGTGGTAATGATGAAGTCTTTATGGTTTACTGTCAACACTAGCGATCAATAAACACACATGCATACACACACATGGATAACAAACAAACACTTAACACAAACACTTAACAAACACAACCACTTAACTTATACTATTAAAGTCAGTTAGAGAATCAGTTTAGGTGACACAGACATGATCCCTCACCTTGACTCATCTTATACGAGGTTATGTGTTAACAGAATACGAATGTGTCTGTAAAGTGTTGAGAATATGACGGGGTGACACGTGTCTTTCTTATCTTTTATGTGTGACGAGTGTGTTGTGTGGGGGGGCGTTGTGGGGGTGTTGTGTGGGGTGGGTGTTGTGGGGGCGTTGTAGGTGTGGGGGAGTACTGACGATAAGAACGTTTGGTTTCAGTTATGGGGATTAGTCGTCATGAGAGCGCCCCTACACACACACCTACACACTCCTAAAACAATAGACTGATGACAAACAAAAGAGGATCAGTGATAAGATAAACAATTAAGTTATCTATACTTTCCTCACGAGTAAAAATGTCTCAAGATTGTTTTGGAGTTCCGTCATAGAACATAACTACGCTTCAATAACTTACGATCTTCAAGTGCGTAGTTAGGATAGTAAATACACTATATTTTTCTTCAGGTGTCGAACTACGTGTACAAATATAATCCGAGTGAATTATTAAGAATTATCTTGATAGTTTCTGACGTAAGATAATTCGAGGCTCCTTATTTTTATTTTCCTTTTGTTTTCAAGAGTAAAGACAATATAGTTTTACCTGGGGAATTAGGTTAGGTTAGGTTAGGTTAGGTTAGGTAAAAATAAACGAAAGATAAAGAAAACAATAGTAAAGAAAACAATAGTAAAGACAACATTGAAACACTGAGCCTCTCTTTGCCTCGACCTGTTATTATCAGTCACCCCACAACACACTCCACACCTCCTGTTAGCTCAAGGTCGACCTCCTGAAGGATCATTTATCCAGGTTACCTTTTATTGAGTGTGATATGTTATGCTTGACCTTTAGATGTTTGTCAAAAGTACAGTTTAGTTGACGTATTAAAGTGCTGAAACTAGGTTGTGTGTGAGGGGAGGTGGTATCGGTTACTGTGAGGTGAAGGAGCTCTTCCATGACAGCTAATCACCACCAATAAAAGCAAACGACACACACACACACACACACACACACACACACACACATTGGACGCCTCCTTAAAGATTAGGCGCAATTTTCTCCTCTAATTCCACCAAAATGACAAAAGAATAACGCCACCAATAACAAAACAAAAGAATAACGACACCAAAACAAAACTCCAAGTCACCTTTAACTGGTGTCTATTTAACCCTGATTTAGTTAATCTTGTTACTAAATTTGGGACATAATAAAGGGTCCAGAAAGTGGCATGATACTGCTTATGTAGCCCGTGTGTGTGTGTGTGTGTGTGTGTGTGTGTGTGTGTGTGTGACCTCTGTAATGCTCCACAAATCATTTTGTTTATAATGTTACTACTCACGATGATGCACCACTGGACTGTGTAGGGAAGGGAAGGGAAGGGGAGGGAAGGGAGCACTTCATAATTTTCAAGTTATTATGTTAATATTAGATTAGTTAGCGTGGCAGCCAATGGGATACAGCTCTCGACTCCTGCTAAAGAGTCGTTTTGGGCCAAGATGGTTAGAACCTAATCTAACCAAACCAAAAAACCCACTTAGACTTTTCACTTTATAAAAACTGTTATATCGATCCCCTGTCTACTTATAATTACTTTTGTATACTTATGATTACTTTTGTACTTTTTTAAACGGCGTTGGTATCCCATTTAGGGTTGCCATATCTGAACATTAAAAAAAGAGGACGCTCCCGAAGACCCCCCCCCGCCCGGCACACACAGGCTAATATACAACATACATGGTATAGAAATCTTAAAAAAAAAAAAAATACTTTTGCTTAAGGCTGAACATCTTCATTCCTTTAGCTGCAGTCTTCTTCCCCCACTGTGTGTGTGACTTGATGTGCCCATGCATACTTTTCTGTAGATCGGATCTTTCTCAGTATTGGCTGATTGCTCTTTAGAAAGGTATAGAAGTCACTGCAAGATGTTTCTCGGAAGCTGTACTGTACAGTCAGAATGCCTTTCATTGTTTCAACACTCAATTTGTTCCTTTCCTTTGTCCATTGACTTTGCATCAGTGAAAAAACTCTTTCTATATTTGCATTGTGAGATATAGCAAAGAAGAATTGTGCAATTCTTAGCAATTCTGAGTGGCATTCAATGTTCTTTGATTTTTCAAAGTATCTGGTCCACTTTTTATGTGTTGGCAGATTACTAAATTCTTCATCACTCTTGTAATTTTCCACAAACTGCTTCAGGTTACTAACTTGGTCAAGACACTTCATCAACTTCTACCCCCTTATCAATCAAATATTTGACAGCTAAGTTGACAACACCGAACAGGCGTACAAGTGACTTATCAGCTGACGAAAACTGAACGAGATCTCTACGGTTTCCACCTTCCCCCTCTCGCTCTCTCTCTCTCTCTCTCTCGTCATTACAGTTTCATGTTTTTTTCCGTGGAGAAAATGATGGAAGATGAAATTCCGGACTTTTGAAGAATTTTAAAAATTCCTTCCGGATGAAGATTTCGAGACCTAAATGGAGGACATGTCCGGGAAAATACGGACGTACGGCAACCCTAATGATTCCCATTCTCCCAACAGCTGTTCCGGCACGACACTCCCTAGCACTATTGACGTCAGCGGGCGTGGCAGTGCTGTACATGCTGAGGATTAACATGTCCGTAGCGATAGTAGCTATGGCTCACACACCCACGCCCACTTCCGGGAACTCCAACACCACTACCCACGCCCACACTACCGCCTACTGTGTGTCATATAACCAGGTATACTGTACTAGTGTTGTGTAATGTGTGTAAGGGATATTTGTGTGTGTTAATTATTATTTTTACACATTTTTTTTATTTTTTCATCTTTAGTTTAACAGGTAATTTATCAGCTTTTGTTTTCGAGGACAAATTATTTCCAATATTAATTTAAATGTAATCGTTTAGACTCAGTAATTTAATTTGAGTACAAAAACTTTCGATTTGGACTTGTACTTTATGATGAGTACTTAAGTTTACTACTACTTGTCAACCACTACTTTTTACTTTACTAGGAATATTTAAGTTTACTTTTTAACCACTTATACCATCTTATTAGTTTATCACGAATGCTTAAATTTACTTAACTTTACTTGTTAACCATAGGACCACTTAATACTTTTATCATAACTACTTAAGATTACTCATACTTATAAACCGATTAGACCACTTATTAACTTATTAGGAATACTTAAGATTACTTGTACTTATCAACCAAAGCGACACTTTTTCCTTTATCACACTGACACCAAACTGACACGAGAGACGAAGCTAACGTTAACTACAACAATACTTACAACACAGTACATGACCTTCAAGTTGTTTGTAAGTAAGAAATTCCGACAAGAGGCGAGCGTGTGGTATCTTTCCAACGTGAGTCTCCTGGAGTCTAGCCTTCGAGTAGCAGTGTGTGTGTGTGTGTGTGTGTGCATTAAATAGTATCAATAACACACAGGAGAACCAGACAATACTGATGGAGGAGACATTGAAGGGGAAGAAGACAGCAGGAGCAGATAACTCCACCTTACCTGAAGACTACCTGACGGAGGAAGACCCACTCACTAATAAGGTATATACGAGGCATTATAGGTTACCTCTACAGAACCTTAAGGTAACGTAAATGAACATAGTGAAGAGGTAGAAGTTGAGAGGTTCTGGGGGCATATCTTTTTATATATCCTTTTGTGTATGACTGTTGAGTGGTATGACTGTTGAGTGGTATGACTGTTGAGTGGTATGACTGTTGAGTGGTATGACTGTTGAGTGGTTAAAGTGAGACAGAGTGGATGTTTGTCCATGCTTGGTGGTCCAGTTGATGAGAGTAATGGAACCTTAAACTCGCGAATAAAAATGGAGCTTCATTTAATTTATTAAGTCCCAACACAAAGTTAACCCAATCTAGAAATAAACTGAACAACAAGTATCATGGAGGGAGACATAACACAGCTTACATTTATATACTCGAGATATAACGAGGTATGTTGAGGTAAGTGCCTAGTTCACCTGTTATGTTTATTATAAGATGTGTGACCAAATCCAAAGCTTAATGAAGAGAAAGGAGCCCCCCCCCCCCAGGTAGATCTCAGAGGTAAATCTTCAGGTTAATTAGGCTAGGGTGTTTAATCTTCGGGTGATTCTATGTAAACAGTGAAGTGTATCTCCTCCTGCAGATGGTGTTGACGGGGGCGGAGAAGGGGATGGTCCTGGGCGCCTTCTTCTACGGGTATTTCGCCACAAACGTGAGTCACCTGTTGATTATTACCACCTATTGAGAGGCTCACCTGACGCTCATTTACGCATCTCTTTAACTTCTCTTTAAGAGGAGGGGCCAGGTCGACCCTGACCCAACCTAACCTAACTGGTTAGCCAGTGCAGGTGGCGAGTTGTCCGATCTTCTTGGATTATTCCTTGACACCAGGACCGGCCTGCCATTGTTGTGTGTGTGTGTGTTGACGTTTTATACTACCTCTTAGCACCGCCTTCACCCGCCCACCCACCCACAGATCCTCAGTGTGCTAGTTTACTCACCCACTTTCTACCCACATTACCACAGTTATGAAAAAGAGTGGAACAAGGCAGCTGGACACCTCACCAAGCAAACCACCCTCAGTCGCGTTACATGACCCTCACACTGATTTAAAGATTCAAGTTTCAGATAGGGTCTTGGTGACTCGCCCATCAACACTATCAAGCTATTTGGAGTCACAATAAACCTCCAGTACATAGAGAGTTAATAAAGTGATAAAATGGTAAATGATCTGTGTTTGTGGGTTAATAATACATAAACTAACAAGTGATAAAAAGGTTAATAGTCATCACAGTATTATTCAGGTCGAGAGTCTTAGGCACCTCACACTCTTCTACCTCACATCTCTCACCCTTTATCTCACATCCCTCTCACCTTCCTCTTCCTCACATCCCTCTCACCCTCCTCTTCCTCACATCCCTCTCACACCCCTCCTTGCTCACAGCTGTTTGGTCCGTTTACTTAGTCTAGAAGTGACTGACCTCGTGTGAATAGATGATGTTTACATAATACTGGTATAGAGGCTTTGATCCTCCCAGCATTAGGATTGGCTGTGTAACTAACGCCAGGGAATTGTTCTAGAATAACAAGTGCTCATAGTATCTTAGTGTAGAGTCTCATTTACTCTTTGTATATTATCTTTGAAGTTAATATTAGTGCTACTGTTAATTGGGCTACGTTTATAGTTAGGGTTGACTGTGTCTTGACTCATATTAACTCCAGTATAAACGCCAGAAACACCAAGATGAACAGAAGAAACAAAAGAGCATCGAATAAATGAATTTACACGTCTATATTTATTAACGTTTATAATAAATCCTCCCATCATGTGATTGAATAAACATGATAGAAACAAAACACACTCGGGAGACTTATACAACCCTCAGCTGATAGATACAACATTACCTTATTACAGAGCCAACAGTAGACTAGGGAAAGAGAATCAACACTGCAGTAGATCTCACAG
The DNA here is from genome assembly GCF_018991925.1 of Homarus americanus. NCBI lineage: Eukaryota > Metazoa > Arthropoda > Malacostraca > Decapoda > Nephropidae > Homarus > Homarus americanus. Next base: position 726,843 of record NW_024741731.1, on the reverse strand, counting down.
AATGTTTCTGACCTGTGACACACTCGCCTCTTAGATACCTGGTGGGCGGCTGGCAGAGCTGTACGGGACGAAGCGGGTGTTCGGTGGGGCCATCCTGATTGGCGGCGTCCTCACCCTCTTCACCCCACTGGCCGCCCGAGCCCACTACGTTGTCCTCATCCTGCTTAGAGCTGCCATTGGTCTGGCTCACGTAAGATGTTTTAATTAGAAGTAGTGGTCAGGGAATTCAGATATTTTATAAGGTAAGGAATGGTTGAAACTAATGCAATTTTTTTTTTTTTACATCCCATTGTGGTGTGTTGCCAGGTTGCAGGCACTAAATCAGATACACAAATTACACGAAACCTTAAGATGACTTGAGGAAGGAAGCTCCCATCAAGACCCGCAGTTCGTGAAAGGTCGTCCGTTTGTGTAAGACCTTATGTAACGCTGAGGCGATTACTGCAGTCCTTGGTGGCAGCCCAGTAAGGTATAGAAGACCTTAGCGCCCCAGTGGACTTGCGTTGACTGTAGTCGAGCAATTCCCGTATACTTTCACCATCCTCATCACTTATGTTCACCGACCTGCCCCCTTCTCTCTACAGAACACTATATCTGTCTCCTGAAACTTCCTCTGCCACTCACGAAACGTAGATATCAGTGGTGGTTACAGTCCATAGTCCGTCATAGTCTTGAAGTTCCAATGAGTCCTTGTGTTTGATTTGATTTCTGACAACCAGGCGATGCACTGCTGTCATTTATAGTACAAGTAACGTCACGAGTACAAACAACACGAATGATTTTTTTCATGCAACAAATTAGATAAATGTATATAATTTTCTTATTTAGTGAGCAAGTTATAATCCTTCTCATACATTTTATTGACTTGAATATATAAAACTAGAGAATCCAAACTTAACAACACAAGATAATGATGATAAGGTGACTTATACTGTAGTTAAGATATACTAATGATGGTTGTTGTTGTGTTGTACAGGGTGTGGTATTGTGTTATACAGGGTGTGGTATTGTGTTGTACAGGGTGTGGTATTGTGTTATACAGGGTGTGGTATTGTGTTGTACAGGGTGTGGTATTGTGTTGTACAGGGTGTGGTGTATCCGTCCTTGAACACTATGGTGGCCAGGTGGATCCCGCCTCTTGAACGACCCAGGTTCATGTCCTTCACTTATATGTGTAAGTATATGTGTATTTATATGTATAGTATATATGTATAGTCTCTACATGCATATCCAAGTTAAGATTAATTCTTTTTAGTAATGATAAATTAATGTATTGAAGAAACACAATAAGCAGAGTTTTGTATTCCTAAAGAAGCTGTAAAAAATAAAGACGAGTTGAACCATCATTTAACACTACAGCCAGCACCATAACTGTACCACCATAACTGCACCACCACCAGCCAACACCCTGGGCACCATTATCACCATGCCCCTGTGTGGGATGATCATCGCGGAGGTGGGGTGGCCAGCCGTGTTCTACGTGACCGGGGGCGTCTCTCTGGTGTGGGTGGTGGTGTGGGCGCTGTTCATGCACGACTCTCCCGACCAGCACCCTAAAATCAGCCTCGAGGAGAGGAGCTACATCCTGCACGCCATCCAGGATGGAACCACGCATAACAAGGTGAGGCAACCATTTTTTCTATTTTTTCCCCACAAACAGGAAAGTTACACACACACACACACACACACACACACACACACACACACACACACACACACACACACACACACACACACACACACATAGACGAAGGAAAAAATCAATAATATACTCAATTACTCTCACTGTTGGGGGATAAATATGTAAATTGCAATTAAGTATTTTTCCCTTCAGCCAAGCAGGACCCCGTGGCGGAGTATCCTGACGAGCGTACCTCTGTGGGCAACACACGTGGCTCATATCGGCTCTATGTTCGGCTTCAACCTCTTACTCACACAACTACCCACCTACATGAGCAGCATCCTTGGCTTCTCCATCAAAACAGTGAGATTATATGATTTTTTTCACCTAACCCTTGCAAGTCTAGTAGTATACGCAGGCGTCACATAGGAACTTTTATTATGCCGTTAAATGTTTTTATGTCTGTCTGCTAATTAATGCACAATACTAGTAATTTTAATATGGATTGTTAAGAGATCCTGATAATTTAGTTTTAATGCATTATGTATGTTTACTAATGCAACCAACCTCACTTGTTTCTTGTATGTTATTTTTGTTCGTTATTTTAGACTAGGCTATATACTCCAACCTGTCGTTCGTAAGGTCTGGTTTATCCTCTTGGTATTCAAATATTTTCTACCTCATTATTGTCTTGCTGCCCTCCTTCCATTTTTCAATATATATATATATATATATATATATATATATATATATATATATATATATATATATATATATATATATATATATATATATATATATATATATATATATATATATAATTTTTTTTTTGTTTACCCCACAATATCGTATTATTATTATTATTATTATTATTACCATTCTTATGACGTCTTCAATCTTCAAACCAGCCTGTCAACTCTCGATTCCTTTCTTAATGTAATAGTTTTCCTCCTCTCTTCTTAGAACGGCCTGCTCTCCGCCATACCCTTCGTCACACAGTTCCTGGGCAGTATACTATCAGGGATGTGGGTCACTTGGTTGCTTACCCACAAATACATGACTGTGTTTACCTCCAGGCGGATCTTCTCCACCATCTGTGAGTAACTTGTATGTTTACTCTCTCTCTCTCTCTCTCTCTCTCTCTCTCTCTGCATTGTTAGAGGTTCTTACCATGACTGTTTCCTCGTAATTTAATGTGTAAAACTGACCCTAATATTGTTCAAACTTTCCCCCAAAACACAGAAGTAACCTCATAAAAGTGGTATTGGACTTACAATAATACTTTACTTAAAACAGAGACGTCTACGGGTGAATGAGATAGGATTAAAACAAAGTAAAAATTCAAAATCATGTAATATTTTACTAAAGGTAATTCCGGTGTACAGTAGGCTCTCGCCAATAACGACTTCCACAATAACGTTTTCGACAATAACGGTAAGTTTCATTAGATACCCATTTTCGATAATAACTTCTGAATTCTCTTGAATAACGGAAATTTCGCGGAAGCGTCCGAGCGCATCAATGATAGCGTTTGTTTGCTGCCATGTTGATGACGTAGTTGTCCTCTCCGCCTCACTCTCACTCTCACACACGCTCAGTGGAATACAGCGCTGTGCCCACGTGTGAGATTTTCGCCACTATAACCAGTGGTTGTTAGGGTCGGTGATCAATAATGGCTCCCTCATTTTTGCCTGTAGGGGCTAGGGGAAGTGGTGGAGGGAGTGATTTGCCACCTGAATGACTGGGAACTTTTAAAGTGAGGAAATTTAACTGTCCTGAGTCTACAGTGCGAAATATTAAGAGGAACGTAGAAGAGACCAAGAAGAGTATTGCGCTGGCTAAAAATATTTCGGTGGTGATGGAAATGCGAGGCGAGCTATGAACGATAAAGGCGATAGAAACAGGTTGTTAGTGATAACAGAGCAAGTTCTTGTGAAATGGTTAGCTTGTAGAATGAAAGACAGTGCAAGTGTTAGCGGCCCTCAGATACGGAACAATCATCACACCAAGCACCTCAAAAACTCCCCCAAGCTAAGTGTTATATTACTCACTCTTTATTTTGATGATTGAATAACAATTCTTTTTATTTCAGCGAACAAAAAGTGTTAGGAGGGCTTCTAAGGTGAAAAACTAGGTGAAATTCTTGGGGCGGCTGCACCACTAAACCCTTTTTACATGTATTTTAATGTCACACAAATAACGTTTTCGCTAATAACGGCGTTTTTCAGGCACCTGTTAAACGTTATTGGCGAGAGCCTACTGTAGTACAATACTTGCACATGTCATTGAATCAACCTTAATGAGATGATACATTTTTACATCATATTGTTTCCTGTTCACATTACTATAGTTACTTAACCGTTATGATCATCTCTACTGTAATAAAACCTTTATGAATTCCTTTATAATTATTTCACCACCTTAGCCACCACAATAATCATTATCGTCATCACTAATGTTACTTATATTATCATCACAGCACTACAATTAATTTCCTATCATAATTACTGTTGTCTACACCTCACCATTAAGTACTAATTACAAAGTCTTTCACCATTAAGCTTATCACTCACGTAAAGTAAAAACACAGAAAGGTTCCATAGTACAGCCTTGGAGTAGGGTACACTACAACTCTACCTGGTGAACCATCTACAGCTCTGGTGTTGCCGGGAATAGTGCTGGTGATAGTGGGTTATGTAGGCTGTGACATCACCTTGGCAGTGGCACTCTTCCCCGTTAGTACAGCCTTCAGTGGGGCCATTTGTTCCGGTCACCTCGCAAATCACCTTGACCTCGCCCCTAACTTTGCAGGTAAGCATCGTAAAACAGGTAAATATGTATAGCTGAGAATAAATTACACGATTATTGTTGATTTTTTGTTCTCAGACGTCAATGGCGGCGAAAGAAGAACATATACTCTTTTATTGGTGTTCTGAAATTATGAATACATTAACACAAATATAAATAAACAGTAAAAATTAGTTACATGAGTTCAATGATGAGTATTTTATCTCACTGGCCAGAGTTGTGATGTTGTGCTATATGTTATGGCATTGGTTAACGTAAACTATGGTATACTTTTACAATTCCATAAATCTATATCTTTATCATACTAATTTAAACGTAATGTGATGTACCTTAGCTGTTTTTCTCCTACAGTTTTTGTTAATTACTATTTCTTATACTTGTTTATCACTTAGAATGTAATATTATGTTTGTTGCTTCAGGAACTATTCTGGGCGTGAGCAACACCCTGGCCTACATGGTGTCGATATGCGTGCCAGTCATCGTCGGTGCCATGACCCCACACCAGGTCAGTAACTCACTATCTTCATATTATCTCTCTTGTTTATTCTCACCAAAACTTCCAAAATCTCTTCTTTATGTCACTTCATCATCCAACACCTTGTTTATCCCCCACCAGAACCTGAAGGAGTGGCAGGCGGTGTTTTGGCTGACTGCCGTCATGTATGTGTCTTCGTGGATGGTGTTCACCGTCTTCGGGTCGACAGAAATCCAGCCGTGGAACTACAGCACTGTCGTGGAGCAGCAGCAGCAACAGCCAACGGGGAAGGAGACCAAGTTCCTTAAACCAGAGAAGAATCCCCAAGTTGTGGCAAGCGATAGCCAGGCTGAGGCTTAGAAAACTGAACACAAATTTAGTCTGTAAATTATGATCATGTTGACGATGTAACAAGAGAGGAAGGACGCCATTGGTAGAGCAGACTGTGAAGTGTTTGTATGTCATGCATTTTGGGGATAATACATATTACAATATGTTAGAACATCAGTATTAACCTAACCTAACTTCATCTATTCTAATTTATGCAAAGTTTGGTCATAAGAAAATGAATGACATCTTAATTTAAATATGAAGTCATATATACCAGAAATGCACTTATTACATAGAATTACATATGAGAAATATGAACAAAAAATTATCCTCATTTCACAAAAAAAGTTCATTGCCTTTTTAAGTTATAGTGGAGGCTTACCCTAAACCATATGGCATACACGATAATATTTTAAACAATGGATTTCAATAAATAAATGTAAAAAATTTAAAACATTCTTTTTAACATGTAGTGGATATTATGTATTTGTCTTTACTGTATTACAGACTGATATAATTGTTGGTTTAGTCTTTTGCTACATTGAGGTACTGTACCTTCAATATTAAAATACAGAGTTGTTTTTTCCTATTGTAAATAATGTAGTTTTGTCTAAGTTTGTATGGTATCAAACATACTTATACTTATACAATCTGTCTCACTTTAAAAAGCTGGTTTTCCGGCATCTTCGTGGTGTAGATTCACACAATATAACCTTTTTGTTCTCTATTTTCAATTTCTTTCTGTTCTTTTTTTTTTTCGCTCCCCAGGCCCCGTTGTGGGTCGTTTGACCTGTGCCCGGGTGGGCTAATTCCCGGTAAAAAAAAAAAACAAAAAAAACACGGGATGGTCAAAACTTGCAATTTCTTGCTATAGGAGTCCCCCCGCCAGTTACGTTTTCTGTGGCGCGTTTCACACTGCAATGGGAGACTTACATATTACAGTACACTAAGACAGAGTTTTCGTGAAATGCAGCTGTACTATAAAATCATAAGAGATGACAGATAACTAGTACTATCCCACAGTACAGTGTTAGAAGTGTGATGTTGCATAACAGTGAAACGGGCAGTAAAAGAGGATGACATAAGTAGACGAGCGACCACCTTAATGGCTGGTAAGATACGTGGTGAAATGACGTATAAAAATTAACTCAAATATAACGGTGGTGTGGCGGTAACGTGTATCTCTCGCCAAAATATCAAGGGTTCCATCCCAGACTCGCAAAAGAAAGGTGTTATCTAGTGATAAAACATCACATGTTTCCCGTCCCCGGTTTCCTCCTGTACTAACACTATACAGCTTTTGTTTTACCCCTTTTAAGCTTACTAGCCGTTTTTCCGGTTAGTCTATCCAGTGTTAGATTGACAGGAGGAATCCGAAGGCCGGGAAACATGTGATGTTTTATCACCCTCTGGATAACACCCTTCTCCCGTAAGTCCGGGATCGAACCCTTTGACACTTTGGCGAGAGATGCACTTGTTATTGCTGCATCACCGTAATACTTTTATCCTCTTCGCCACTGATCTGCTTGTTAGCCGCTTGGGCGATCGATCACGTCTCTGATTACTTTTCCTTTTCATTTATCTTCTTCACCAAAAGATCGGCTCGCTAGTCGCCCGGGCGATCGGTCACGTCTCTGTCACGCACTGTTGGCAAATACTGGGGATGCACCGGCTCCTGAATGTACCTGAACCTGCTCCAGTGTTGGTCAAGTCTGGTCTTGAAAGAGCTCACACTCGGTGCCACCACAACACTCTCTGGTAGATTGTTCCAAGAGTTTACAACCCTCACTCCGAAAAAGTTTGCCCTCACGGTTTGCTGGACTTGCGGCTTCTTCAATCTTGAGCTGTGACCCCTTGTGGGGCGAGCGTCCGCCAGCTCCAAGTAAGGACACTCAACTGAGTAGTGCCCCCTGAGATGCTTATACACCTCAACTAGGTCACCCCTTGCCCGTCTGTAGTATAAGCTAGGCAAGTTGCTGCGCTCCAATCTCTTAGGGTAGCTGAGGTGCCGAAGTGCAGGCACCAGTCTGGTGGCCCTCCTTTGAACATTTTCAACCAACTAACAGTCCCTAGCATATCTCGGGGACCAGATGGGGTGACAGTACTCCAGATGGGGAAGCCATTTCACCACACACACACGTGGTGACGAATTATAAGAAAATAATAGTTGTTATTCTGATTCAAATTCTACCTTACTTACCTAATAGCTGCCCATTAGAGGTACTGTACGTGACCACGACGAGGGAGTTTAATGCAGAGGAATATATGACTTATTTACGAACCTTTCTCGGGCATTTTCAAGAGGGGTGTGGTTATTTACACCAGTTTATTGGAAACTTCCAAAGGCGGGCTACGGCACCTCAATTACTCAGAGAAATTAGAACACCTGCAACTGTCCAGCTTAAGGTAGAAGAAACCACAAGTTAAAAAAAATGTCAGGGCGTTGTAACGGCACTGAGTGTGAGCTCTTTCAAGACCAGACTTGACCAACACTGGAGCAGGTTCAGGTACATTCAGGAGCCGGTGCATCCCCAGTACTTGCCAACAGTGCGTGACAGAGACAGAGACGTGACCGATCGCCCAAGCGGCTAACGAGCCGATCAGTGGTGAAGAGGATAAAAGTAAAAGTATATTACTTATGCCTCTTTACACCACCGATGAAGTCAGGTCTCCTAGCTGTTGTTATTATTGATTCATTAAAGCATGTAATAATGTTCAGGGTTCTATTGAAATACCATCTATTTATGAATCATGGATGAGTAATTTTTAACAATTTGTTCAGGAACAATAATTTGATTGTAATTGATGAAAAACAATGTCATAAAATATTTTGTTTCAATTTGTATTTCTTAGTAAATAAATAAATATACCCTCTCTGTGTATATATATATATATAGTATATATATATATATATATATATATATATATATATATACTCTGAACAAAATCTCCTTGTTTGCCACGGGGGTGTAAAATTATAGCCCATGAAGGAGTCATATGATATTTAAGTTATATGGTAACTAAGAACAGCGATGTGTTGTTTGCATGTATCATGATTCCCTCGAAGCCAAGGTCTATATACAGTAGACCTTGCTCATAGCCACGTAGAGAAACAGGTGTTCAGTAGACACGTGTGGTGAGGGGACAGTGAGCCAGTCCCTCCCGTCTACTGTCACCTGCTGCTGTCGTCTGCTACTCGCTGCCTAATATGAATCTATAGTTTCCTACCTAATATATATTATCCTTTATGTCAAAAATTTTTTGGTGTTATATTTATTTTGAAAAATATATTAACATTTTCCATTGAGTAAATAAAGAACAAATTAAAATTTTAAGTCAAATATTTTACTAGTTCAGTTTTTCAGTTGACTAAACACACTCAGTCCAACATGGCGCAGGAGTATCAATACTTTTACGAGGATGAAGTCTACAGATTCAATAAAAAGGGAAACTTGGAGCTTGGTATGGTACTGGAGAATGCAGAATTTGTATCCAGTGATGAGGAATCTGATGTAGATGAGGAAGACAAGGTGACCAAAGGCAGTATACGGGTGGCATGGTACCCCAAGGGCGAGGAGCAAGTTCTCCCTGAAAGAAAGGTAAGATACATCCTCTCATTTACAACCCTTATTAACCTTAACACTAGCAAAAGATCAACCAGAATGATCAATGAACCTTAATTTAAACGTTAGATTAATTATATTTCATGTGGTAATTGTATATATATGAAAAAAAAGTAAGTGATGGTAGTTAGTGTTTCCAGTGATGGTTTGTGAGTTAATTAATCTATTATATGTATCTAACTCATCATCCACACATTAATATGTTTTCTTAGCTATAATATGTGAGGTTTAAGACAGCTGTAAAGTGTGGAATGTTTGACCATGAGTTACAACAATGGTGGAGAGTTGAGTCATAGAAACAGATTTATAAAAATATAATCTAATTGATTTATTTATTAGGAATTAATTGTATGTATGATTGAAATAAAATATATGTAAAAATAATGTAAACACATATTGTAAAGTACTTTTGATAGTATATATTCTAAGTTGGTCTGAACATATTGGTAACACTATGACTCAGGGTAGTTAATATGTTATATAGTACAGTTAGTTTAGGAATAGATATGACTTAAATTTATAACTCCACATCTTTGAGAGACACCCATTAGATATATTGATGCACAGTTAGAAACATCTGGGAATGATTTAAACCAGTGGCTGAAACAGACATGTGTGTTATTGGTTTATTCTTAAAACTGTATGGCATGATAAAATAAATTGTCTTAGCCAGATGATTATAAACTGGCCAGAACCTGTTAGTTGGGGATGGTATGTTCACAAATTATTTATGATTGCAGACAACATGAACCAACCTGACCTAACCATACTATCTTGTAACTTGGTAGGTTAGGTTAGGTTGATGTGTGTTGTACTTATACTGTACAACATAATCATAACAAAATACATGAGTAATACTGGAGGAGATGGCTAACACCAGAAGGCATTGTTCAATTTTGTTCCTCTTTTTCCACATGATCTTATCATTATGGTAAGCATTTTAAACGAGGTGATATTAATAGAATATAATAGAAACTGACGAAACCAACCAAAGAAACCTACCTAACTTTACCTAACTTCCTCGCCGGGGATCGTATCCCTCGCCACATTAAACAGAAAGTACTTATTTTAATATGTGGTACCAATTAAAGTAACTTTCTTGAAGCTGCATGGTGTAATTTAAATTTTTTTGTGCATTTGAGAGTACACTCACTCGGTCCGAGAGTAACCAAATGAAGAGCTGATGACAACAAGTGCCGACATGGCAGATTTTTTGGCTAAATATATATGGCAAATAATTAATTTCTTCATTTACAAAGCACATAGAGACATCATTTTAGTGTCGAATTATCAGTTTTTTTGCTGTGTTTTACCCCCACAATATCCCTCATCCTTTGTTCCCTGCCCACTACTGGTGATTTGTGATTGTAGATAGAGAGAAGAACTAAAATATATAAATTTATAATTAAAATAAAAAGATGTATCATTTTTATTATTATCGTCCAAAGAACATCTGTTGAAAAAATTAATGAAATCGAACAACTCCATCTGGTGTTAGCCATCTGCTTCAGTATTACTCAAAAATATATAGTATACTGTAAATCCAAGCACAAATATGTCTTCCACATAATCTGCACAGCCTGTACTGAGGGATGTCATGATAGTGTACAGTACATTACTGTATTATGTGGTCCTAAACATGACCACTGTGGTGTCATCATCAGCCAGGCACTGTCCACAACCTCTTCTCGTACTGTTTTGTCGGCAATTTCACAATTTCTAGTGTTGTAGTTCATGTGCATTAGGTATATAGGAAATAAGTTTTCTGTACGTAGATATTTTTTGTTGGTAGCTAGCTGGTTAACCCGGGCCCTTGTTCTTAATTATGTACAGACAGTCTTTTGTACACAGTATTATGGCTATTTGGTTGTTATTTAGGAAAACTATTAGTGTTCCAACCAAATAAAACTCTACCTAACTCACTAATCTACATTGGTCTACTTTGAAAATTTTACTACTACTTTACTGCAACAAATTTTATATATATCAGCATTTCCCGAGTTATGCTATAATAATACACTCTGAGACCATATCCGTGCCGAGTTATCGAAGGTTTACTGTAATAGGGAGTTTTGTAGGTGTCCTTGGAATGTGTCTGGATATAATGGAGTGAAAGAGACTGTATGAACCATCCTGCTGGAGACATGCCATTGGTTATAGATATAATAAGAGGGGCATATTACTTGTTTTATGAATAATTGTTCTTTCATTAATACTGTACTGAGGTTTGTATAGAACATGTTTCTCAAGTTGCCATGTATGTTTTTGCAGGTGGGATTGGCAGATCGGTCACTAATGCCTGGCGATGTCGTACGTCGCTTGATCCGAGGAAAGGACACTCAGCGTGGTTACTGCCGCCAAGTGCACGTAACCTCCAGCGTGCAAGTCGTGGGAACAAAGCATGTGATATTGAATGTTGACAGCAATGACCTTACTCCACTTGAGGTATTTCCCAAACGTCATTTGATTTTCTTGTGGGATTAATAGTTTGTACTACTCATACCTTTAACCAGTTGAAATATACTGTAGTGTGCTTATTCGTATGTTCCGGAACAAATTATTTAAAATGAGCGCCAGAAGTAATTCCCTGGTGAAGTGGGGATTTTTCCAACCATTCCTCACCTGTTAACTATATGTTATGTTATGCTTATTTTTGTACTAGTAATTTTTTGGTAGATATATGTAGTTTTCTTTATTCATTTACAGACACACTCAATCTTACACATAGAAAGTGAAAAAGAAATAATTATCATAAGGTATAGCTAAAGTATTTTTTCAACTCGTAATTTTGGGTAGATACGGTATATGTAATTGTTTTTTTGTTTTTGTTTTTTTTATACTTGGTTACATGCATACACAATCCTACATACAGAAAATGCAAAAAGAAATAAAAGAAACAGTTATCATAAGGTATAAAGTTTTGCATATCTATGGTTTACATCTGTGAAGCTGTATGGCGAGTCTTTAACTGATATTCTCTCCATATGCTCCTAACACTTTGACAGACCCTCGTCAGACATTCTCTCTTGCACTTCTTTCATATCCACATCTAATTTTTATATTTCATAGGCCTATTCTTTGCATCCAATTCACAATGGCTATTACTGTCAAGCTAGTAATTTAATTAGCTTCTAATTGACTTTTCTCTCTTGCATTTAGAGCCTTATTCTCCATCTAACTATGTCTTTTATTCACTCTCTTGACCTTGGGTGATGTCCTTTGGATAGAATTGCATTCTGACCTTACCTTGCACTCCCATTTCAATACGATTACTTTGACCCCATTTGCACAAAATCATACACACAATGCTCCAGGACTACTTGATCTACACTAAGGATGTCTGTCATACCATGAGGTAGATACCGATATGCATTTTGCCTGCAACCTTCACTTTGACTAAAAATGAAGTTGCTGTGACCACATCTCCAATACTCCCACACTTGGTTGCATGAGTCAGAAGTGGTGGGAAAAAGTTTAAGGAGTTACTGCCATTATTGGTGGTGAGAGGACTTTGTCTTGATGCGAAGTGAAATATTGTATGTATGGAACTGGCATAAGAAAGTGTGATGTATGACAGCAAAACATGGGCTGTAAGAGAGGATAGCATACACAGGCTTGAGTTAGCTGGAATGAGAATGGCAAGATAGATTTGTAAAGTAACATTGAAAGATAGGAAACCCTCTTCAGAGCTGAGAGGGCAGTTGGGTATTGAGAGTATTGGTGAGGTTTTGCAAAGAGGTAGACAATTTGTGAAGAGATTGGAGGAGATCAAATGGATTAAGAGATGCATGAATTTGAATGGAGGGAGGCCAAGAATGACATGAGGAGAGGTTGTAAGAATTTGCCCGAGAGATGAGAACGTGATGAGAGGCTGCAGGAGACCATGCAGCATTTCAGATAATCCATACATGTGTAGGAAATGGCTGTAAAATGGTGATGATGATGGTAGTTGTGATAACCTTATGATGAAGTACCACTAACCTCAACTTTACAAAACTGTTAACTACTGTATACAGTATGTGCTATTCTTCCTGCACTGCTTGCCTTGGGAAGATATTTTTAAGTGCCAAGGATCCTACCACAAGAAACTTCATATGTTTTTTATACATCAAGACTGTCACTGTTTTATTTTAGTGACTATTTCTGGGGAAAAAATCCACTGCCTACAAATGTGTCCTCTTCCATTACTGTTACCATAGGGTAGCTGTGCTTTCATACGCTTATCTCTACCTTACTTATGTTATAGTAACCTCATCCCCATGAAGTTTTTATAATTATTCACCTTTTGTATGTGCATAGTTGATCTACCTGTAGGATTGCATTCTTCTGCACTAAGGCACTTAGTATGGAATAGATGTTGATTCTTAGCATGATGTTTGTTACATTAAAATGTCACAGCTACTTCTTTTCTTTATCACCTTATATACATGGTATCTAAGTTGATGATGTTAAGTAGTTATGGGCATTTGTCACAAAGTAGAATGTCAATCCAGGCATTGAATTATGCCTTGTATTCATAGGTGAAGCCATACTGCCCTCTCATTCTGGGACCCTTGCTTGATTCTGTTTACAGTACAGTACTCGATAACTGCGAAGATCTTATAAGAATGTACCAGATTTACTTGTACATAGTTTATGGAGGAAGATTTACTACTTATAATTGGTATCTTGTACTTCTTGAAAATGCTGTCTCCATACTCCTGTTATTATTTTTATATATTTTAGATAACTTGTCATTGAATGTGTTATAGAAGAGGAAATTTATAATTTTTATGAGTTATTGTATCTAATATGATTTGTGTTTTTGTCTTTTAGGAGTTTACAACAGACATTGCTGTAGCCTTAGACTCCTGGGTAGGAATGGTGCACATGGTCAAGTGTCGGCTGGTGATGCTGTGTGCTGATGGCTCAAGATGCATTATGTCCGATGGCGAAGCTCTGGAGTTGGATGATATGCGGGATACACGAGATAGGGTTAGATTGGTAACTGTCAATCAAGCTCACGGTAACCTCACTTATATCGCTTGATGTCACTGTGTGTACTTCCCAAGCTGCTTTTATATTTTCTTATAAAATGTGTTAAGGATGTTTTAAGATTGGTGTTTTGCTCCTAGTGTAACTAGACTGAGCATATTGCTGTATGGTACTGTACTGCTAGTAAAGGCAGATAGGTTGTATATATTATAGATAGGTACCCACGTGGTTGGAACATTTACAGCTATTGTTGATTTAGAAGTAGAATCAGGAATTACTGTTCATGCAAGATTTTATGTACTTTGAGTTCCACATCATACTATTTTATGCTAAGCTTGTACAGTATTTATATATTTTGGCATAATTGATGTGTTGTGATGTTTCATATTCTATAGTATCTGAAACAAGTACTTTGTAATATGGGATACCAGAGGAGCTGTGTATGTGTACAAGTGGTGACATTTAACATATGGAAAAGCATATAACTAAGTAAGGGATTCAATAAATACAGTATACTGTACAAGGATTATGGTAGGTGCCATTGGAGCAGATTATCTGTTCATAGCTGGAGTCATCCCACATCCAAATCTGGGGGTGTTGGGATGGTAACTCCACCTTCTTGTACAGTGTTCATTTAATAGAAAGAAATTAACTATTAAAAACAGGGTGTGTGATATGTTTGGATATCACCAGAGTGTTCAGAAAAACTTGTACTTTTTTTTTTTTTTTAAGAGTTAAAGTAAGGTGAGGTAAGGACAAGTTGGGTGAGGGGTGTCTGAAATAATATAAAGGGGGATGAGAGCATGTTATTGAGTGATGAAGTGTGGAGTTACTTGAATAGTTTGGATCAGATTTAAAGTAGGAGGGGAAGAGTGGGCTACAGTTAGTAAGTCCTGTATACTGAACACACACACCAGGGAATGAGAAAAGTAAGAAGGGTTAAGGTTCTGGGAAGGCTTGGATATTTATATTGAAAATATTAGTGTGAGAAATTAAGTGATACTGAAAAGAGATATTGCTATTACAGTTTGTGATTGGGAAGTGTCAGGGAATGTAGGGGAATATGGAGTGCCAGGAATATGTACGTGGAGGGAGGCAGATTGATATTTTTGCTGAGGGAGGTTTGATAGTAGCAACACATGAATTTTAAAATAAATAAACCCATATGCATACATAGAGGTGAAACGACAGAGAAGAATTGGGCATATTTACTGGAGGAAAGACGTATTGCTCTCTCTAGTGCATTGGGTCACCCTGAAGCCTCGGGACTGTTTCTGCTACGGCATCAGGCTCGTTCGTGTGCTAATACAGTACAATACCTAGTTGAGTGAGATGATGATATGCTTGCTAGCTACACTGTCTACACCAAGCTCCAATGTAAGGGAGTGAGTACTGTACTGTATTTGATGACCTTTTGGATAGACTATAGCACACAAAACATTATATTGGAATGTATTGATATTTTTTTTAATGTATGATAAAAGAAGGTTAAATAGGAGTTAATATTATTAAAATTTTGCAAGGTGTGGGCTTTATCTCACAAAGTACTGGAGGTCATTTTGTACAGTATATTCTCAGTCTATAAACACTGATTATGGTAGAGCAGGGTTTTTGTTTTTCTCACTGAAAGGACCTTCATTCTCATTTCTATTTGCACAGTACTGTACTGTAAAGTATTATGTATCCTTGGTTGCAGTAATATTTGTAATTTTTTTTACATTTTTGATGATCTGCATTAGAGATTTGTTCACTGTTCGATTTTACATGGAAAAGAAGAAGTGTTTAAGAGATGTTTTGATCTGTGTGTGTTGAATGTTCTTTGCTAAAATTTCCATATGTGAGTAGGTGTGGAAGCTGTGTATATGCTGCTGGTATAATTTTAGTTTTTTATAGATGTAGCTAATTGAGGGGTTTATAAGTTCCCAGGAGTATCACATATCAATAACTAGATTTAAATGTGATTCTTATCAAAAGATGTCCAATTGGAAGGCCATGGTAATACGAGCCTTGTGCCATTACCGTATATGACCAGAGTTACCAGAGCTTCCAGAATCCTTCCCTATTTTCTAGTCACCCATCTTAATGGAACATATTATGTAAAGGCATTATCTTTTTTAAACTTACAATGTCTGCTTCATGACTTCTTAAGTGATGTAAAAAAAGAAAGTAAAAAAAGAAAAGAAGTGAAATTTTATAAATACTGTAGGTCCATTTGCCCGCATGTGTTATATCTTCTTCGCCTCACAAGAGACTTGGCACATATGACAACACTTCAGTAATAGTCAAGGTACCACAACTGGGGGTTGGTGGGGACTTTACATTAATTGTCCTTTGGATGTTATATGTCTCTATTACAGATAGGCTGTTGAGCTCTGTTATCCTCCCTCCCTCCCCATCACCACCACTCCCCCCCTTTAGTTGTGGTACCTTGACTATCACTGCAGTATTGCCACATGTACCGAGGCACATGACATACGCGGGCAACTGTACCATCACTAGAAGACGTGTTGCGACAACACCCGTGTAATTACGTCAAAGATAAAGGTCCCAGAAAAGATGTACGGTAATACCTGTAGTCCCATTAATGCATGTGTTCCCGTTTAGGCATGCGAGTTCCTGACACTATCCCTCACTTTCAACTTTTTACTGCTGACATATTGGGCCCCTTTAATGGTTCAGAACACTCAATAATCAGTGTTAACCATCTTTCAGGTTATTTGTACACAGAAGGAGTATATACCAATTTTCATGATTGTGCTAGCTCATGAGTTTTATGTGGTTCATAAACATTATGGTTAACCATCCACATAAACGACTAGTCCAACTTCAGGGTATCCAACTTTTTTTATGTATGTCCCGTCAGATAAAAAAAAATAAAAAATTCCAGACAATCGACCTCGGTGCGTCCCAAGTTTGTTGCATAAATTTTTGTCTGAAAAATAAGAACTCCTTAACCATGTTAGGTAAGAATTGTACTACAAAGTCATGTGATGTGTTGCAAGGGATCACAAAGAAGCAAATTACTGTACAGTAATTTTTAAATACTGTATCTGCAAGCAGATTTCCTGCTTGCCATGCTGCCATCTATTGAGGTCAGGAAAACTTATGTTTTCATCAGCTGATTGACTGTCTTTGTTTTATATATATTTATTGAATCTTAAAAAAAATTTATACAATGAAACAAACAGCATGAAAATTATTTAATGTTTCTCTGAGAAATGAAGTATACAAGATACATTTAATGATATTCTTACACCAAAGGGGATGAGGGTAAGTTACAGTGGAGTTAGTCAAACAACAAGTGAGGAATAGTATAAAATAAACAATTCTTAAGACATCATCTTTTCTCACTTCAACACTAATTCTATCATTTTAAAACACTTTCACAAATTATAACACTCCTTGAGTCTTGTTTGACTTGGATGTAGTTGGGCGTCTGCCTGCTGGCCTCTGCTAGCAGACAATGTACCCACTCATGTTGATTGACTCTTCATTTGATATTTATTTGTGTAACCTTTAAAAACATATTTAACGAAACAAACAGTCTTAAAAAAATCCCTTAAGAATTGAAATATGATTACATTGCATTTTATTTACACTCGAACATTATGCTGCTATTTGATTTTTGTTTTATTTGTTTGGCCAGTTATCCGACTTTTTCGATTATCCGACCCATGAAAGGTCCCATGCTAGTCGGCTTTTATTGTATGTGTAATATTAATTTTCTTATTCAATTATTTTAACTGTCACTGGGTAATTTCTTGGCCTATTATGACTCCAAGTAACACGTGTGCCCACTATGACTTACAGGTTCTTATTGTGACACCTCCAAATGAGTTGAAGGTATTTAAAATACCAAGTGACTCTTAGGTGATTGTAGTGACCCCAGTTGATTAATGACCCTAAGGGATACACAGTTATTTATAATGAAACCAGGTGTCCCATAGGTTCTAATAAGGACCTCAGGTACTTAAAATGATAATAGATGTCACCTGTGCTCTTAATTTTGCCAGTGAGATACCTGCATCTCACAGATGTTGTAAATACTACTGGGGGCCTCTCAGATTCTCATAATGACTTCAAGTATGCCTGGTATGTGGTTCGAGGTGCTCATAATCATGCTAAGTAAGACAGGTATTTCGATCAACACCAAGTGCTTTGATGATCACCAAGTACTGTAAGAGAATTGAGGGTTATTAACCTCCCTAGCCTGTGAATATTGCAGGCCATCTCTCATGGGAGTGTGGCTGTCCAGTCCTGGAAGTTTTTAGCACCTCCTCCACCTTTTTATTTTTACAGGGGTTGTATTATAAGTGCTGCCTGCCATAAGGGCGGTAGTCAGAAATGGAGGGGTTGATCCTCAAATTCCTTATGCCTTCTTCTGATGAAGCCCATAGCTAACAACTCAGAAACCCTCCCTCTTCCCTTGGGTTCACGATTAGGCACCAGAACTGAAATACTGGGTGGTTTGATCCGTATTTATTTTATTCAAGGATGGCAGGCATAAACTTTTAAGCATTGAGTTCTGATTAGGGAGTCATGGCTTTAATAATATTTCGTCTTTTATGGCAGCTGGTGTGTTTCCCTCTTGGTGCGGTGGGGAAGAATGTGTGGTTGAGGCATGAATATGTATTTACAAATTAACCCTGACTGGTGTTAAGAGATCTGTCTAAGGGTTTGTGGGCCCACTAGTAAGACACCCTGTACTATAAGAGCTACCTGGCTGTGCTCCCCACCAGAAAAAGGGATTTCAGAATCAATCCTCGATATTTTCAGTGAAACTTTTGATACTTTTAATGGCTGTCAGTGCCACAAGACATGTATTTTTAATCTTATGAATATTTTCTTTATTATTTAAGCATTAATTTGTACCATCACTATGAAACTGCAGCAAAGACTTCCTTGACAATATTTTATTTTCTAAACAAAATACAATTACATGAACAAAACAAAGGTTATCCTGAGCTTGTATTTGTTATTTTTTTTATTAAATTTTCTTTAGTTTTGAATGCTTCCCCTTTAAGACACCTGAGTTGCTTTAATTTAACTAAGTGTTACCTACAAGATTTTTTGGTATTTTGATGTTCATTTTAGTGAATGGACCAGATATGTGTGTCATAAATGTAAGAGAGGATTATAAAGTTAACAAATTAGTACTACAGAATATTGATTAAAGCACTCTGAGCTCTTCATATTGCTGTATAAAACATAGCCTCAAGAACTTATAACACTGTACTGCACAGAAAGAGAAAAGATAAATTTACTTTGTGAGAGTTGACAGAACTCATGAGTTAACAAACTAAGATTACTATAATACCAAATTATCTGTGAATGATTCCAATGCATTCTATGGAATGAATTTCTTTTAACTATCATGTAAACTATTGCATTTTATTTTGAGCTTATGATATATTGTACAATATTCACTTAACAAATTGTTTTCAAGGAATCTAACCATTCCTATAGTGAGGCATACCTGTAGTACAGACACTATTCTCACCCTCCTGGGATTTTTACCTGTTCATCTTGTACTCATTATTAGCTATTACATCATTATGAAACAATTTTGTCACAATACAGTACAGTCAACCCTCGCTTTACGCGGTCCCACATTCCGCGTTTACGCGGTACCCTGCCGAAACCGGAATGCTCACATTCCTCGGTGCGTGTACCCCTTTATGCGGAGAGCGGCTGGTGAGCCGCGCCATTTTTGGATCCAAGCCATCCGCCATGTTGTGTAAGCGGCGCGAGCAGGGTGCGCATAAGGTCGCCCAGTCATCAAAACATTATCGAGTTCTTCGCCCGCCACCCACCACAGCCGGCCCAAGTCAGTGATAGTGATAATTATAGTGAGGATATGGACTTATATGGACTTTGAGGGGTTTGACAAAGAGGCCCTGCAAGCCTCTGTGGTGGATAGTGATACAATTGATACAAGTGATACAGGTGAGGGCCAGTAATCTGCCCTCTGCCTCGGAACCAACCCCCCATCCCCGTGTGCCCAGTCATCTTTTCTTCTAATGTAAGTGTTAAAAAACCTAATATTATTGATATTTCTCTTAATTATTAATTGTGTGTGCATACCATCATAAAATTAAGAAGTTATTTTTACTACAACGTAGGTATTGTGTCTGAAAAAGTGGAGTTTGGGGGTAGGCCCGGTCTCTTATTTCAATTAATCCCATATGTTAGGTTGTTCACTTTACGCGTTTCTCACTTTACGCGGGCCGCCGTGGGTTGAATTAACCGCGTAAGGTGAGGGTTCACTGTATATGAAAACCTACTTTCTGAAATAATTTTAAAGATTCCTTACACTGTTCTTCACACAGTAAAATATGCACTTGCTTAGGTATACAGTATTATTACACAGTAGAAATTCACTTGCCCTTATAGTTATGTCTAATAAATGAGTTGAGTTTTTAATAATTATTTATCACAGTATTCCCCAGCTTACTTGCTGAAGTTCTCAGGATGCTTTATCAGTTTTTGTTGTCAGTTAAGAAAACTCAAACAATGTTTAGATTTTTTTTCTGTGATTGTGTTTGGAAAGATTACTTCATCAGTTTTATATGTATGGTGACTGTTTCTAACTTCTGGTATTTTTTCCCCCAAGGACTCGGAGTTTCGGCGATATGATTTCTACCCGGGACAGCAGCTAGTTGGATGCTCACGGGCATTTGAAGATGTGGAATGGATCCACCGCACACGAGAGATGGAAGTTGCGTTATCCAAGCCTCATAAGTCAATTAAGGTCTCTGTTGAACAAGTTCAGGTAAGCACAGAGATAATTTTAGAGTATTTTTGTACAGGGTATTTAGAATGGAAATACTTGGGGCAGGCTAGTGCCTGGAAATATTCTGATTGAAAGATGTGATATAGGTTGCTGATGCTGTCTTATACAGTACTATATAGTAGAGCTATGGTAAAATTGCATAAAGGCTTGTTAAAGTATACGACAATGGTAAACAGTAAGGCAACTTGACCCAGGATAGCTGACAAAGCTGTTAGGTGTCTATTTCCAGGAGGGTTCTTTGTTTAGGCATATGCTTAGTCTTTGATCAGTAATAGTATATCTACAGGAGTAAGGGTGATTTTTTTTTTTTTATAAATACAAGAAACATTGCATTGCACGTGGACTATCCAAGGGTGGTGGATCATTTCAAGAATACAACACACGAACTATACGCTTAATACCAGGAACTTAGAAATACTTAAGATATCAAGGGGAGGGGCAAAAATGAGAGCATTCACAGATCTGGCATGCTCTTGTTCCCAGCAGTGCTGGGTTTCTAGGCTTTCACTCTATTTTGTACATTACTATTATTGTTATTCCACTGAAGTTTATGAGATATGTAGATTAAATTTATTAAACCTTCTTACCCTGGATGCCCTTATTAAAAATAGTACAGTACTACTGTTTATTTGGACTTTAAATTTCTTCACAGGTGGTGCAACTTGGAGTACGTTGGCAGTGCCGTGCATTTTCCAATGACTCGAATGTAGACAAAGAGCAACCGAAATATCTTGTTCAAGGAGAAGATTTAAAGAGGTAAATCTTATTGTGTCCAGGACATCATTTCTCACAATCCAGCTGGTCAATAGATGCAGAGATTCCCTAAGCATCCCGTTATTCTCTATTTACACCCTGTACTCAGGTCTCCACCCTCACCTCCCTTTCACCTTGCACATACATCTCTTCTCCAGCCTGTGCATCTTCATTCTCTCCTCATAATCATATCATCTTAACACCCTCTCTATCCTTCACTCTTTCAGCCACTGTTTAGTGCTGAAGTGTAAAAAGAAAAAGTGCTTAGTGTTAAAGAAAAATGGCCAGCACTACATTTTGGTTGCCCTGGGCACCTGTACAGTGTTGAGCCCTGTCTGTTGTCACTCAGTTTAGAGAACCTGTCATTTTCAGAACACATTGAAATAACAGCATCACTTCTTCTCTTCTTATTTGCATAGGATCATGTACAGTACAGGTATATTATATTGTATAATCCTATTGCATAATCCTATTCCTGTATAACATTGTTTAAATCAGTGTGAGTTGTTAAAAATAATAAATTTATTTAATTTCTTGTACAGTTTGCACCTGTATTTTACCTAAATTCTGTTTGAATGAAGAAAGCTTGTTAGGTAAATGTGTAGCCAGTTAATTTTAAACTTGAATGTTGAGGGCATTTTAATCAGCATGTGAATGAGTGTGGGAGTCAGTCTACACAGACCCTTAGAAAGTAAAGATTTTGTACAGGTATATGTACTTATATTTGTTTAACTTACTAAGCTTTGTTCTGCCTTTTGAGGGGGTCATCTCATATTAATTGTGCCACGTCTCAGGACAGTTTTAGAAAGTTAGTCCAGAGGTTAGGTTAGATTTAGGTGGGTAGGACTCTTCATTGTGTCAGTCCTCTTTATATATTTTTTATTATATATATATATTTTTTTTTTTCAGAGTGAAAATGCTGAATGTATTTGAGCCTTGCACCCTTCAGCTAGGTGATCGTAACTATTATTCTTCAAAAGAAGGAGATGTAATCATGACCCGGGAACAATGGAGAAAGCTTATGGCAGTCCAGCTATCAGCAGACCACACTAATCCCTGTCCCCTACGACCACGACCTGCAAAGAATAAGTCCAGTAAGAAATTAACCATCTCCAAAAATTTTTGATCGTGAAAATTTTTAGTTTTTGTGGTGTACATTACCTCCTTTCTGGTCCAGGAGTGTGGGCCATACAACCCCATCCTCGTATATTCGGTTACTAAAAAAGAAGAAAGAGCAAAGGAAATTAGGATGTTTTAATGTTTGTGCTTGTAATCAGAGTGGTAACCAAAACAGTGATTGAGAACTAAAGTGAGTGAAAGGAAAATGGATGTCATGGATTTGTGTGAAACGAGCAGAAGGGCAAAGTAGAGGTGAACCGAGGAAAAGTGAGGTGAATGTAGTCAGGGGTGTCTGAAATTATATGGTTTTGAAGCATGGAATCTTGAGTGCACAAGGACGCAACAAATTAACAATAATGGAAATAAGAAATACAAAAATAGAAGAATATGGAAGTGAAAGAAGTATTAGTAAAAGAGTGGATGCAGGTTTAACTTGCGGTAAAGACATATTAAGAGACTTTGAAGTGAAAGATAGGTGAAGAATGATATAATTTAAGAGTTAAATGGTACTATAATTTAGGAGTTAGCGTGGCAGACCAAGGAGATTGACAGATGGGGGTGAAAAATGCACTAGAACATGCAGGTAACATCAATTTTGTGTGTGTGTGTGTGTGTTTTAGTGGAGAGTAAAGTGTTTAGTAAGGTCTAGGGAAGGATGTACTTCTGATGTATGATGCTTAGTAGGCTGTGTGAAGTTACGGATAAATCAGAACAGATGATTGTTTGGGGTCATATTGTTGAATTGAAATATCCTAGCAGAACACATATTACAATGCTAGGACTGAATGACTGAAGGATAACAAGTGAAGGGAGAATGTGTATGCATGTGATTGTTTTATTCTGGCCATCCTGCACTATAGAGGGAAAGGCTGGAAGAGAAGATCTGTTAGTGCCTCTTATATAGATTTCTCTAACCTAATGAAGCTGTTCTTGTATTAATTATGATTCTGTTAACTAGGTTTTTTTTATGGGTGTATTTTGGTTAAGCCCACATTTTAGAGTACTGTACTGTTTATTTAGAAGGTATTTGAGGGTATTTTCAAGGTTAGGGTGTTAAAGGATGTATGGTGTGTGTGTGTGTATCTTAGGGTATCATTTTGGGGTATGGGAGACTGTACTGTAGATAATACTAATGGTTACTGGTGGTTGTAATGGATTAAGGTGGTCCATTTGTTTAATTTTTTTTAAGGTGGTTTGGGGGACATAATTTATAAACTGAAATCCTCGGTTAACTGGGCCAGCCACTTACCAGTTATTTGGGTTAATGTCGGCACTACAGTACTGTACATGTGTATTTTTATTGCAGGAGTTTTTGTTGCTTTTTATCTTTATATTTTTAAAACATTTATTTATTTTTTCATTTTTGATGTACTGTATTTGGCATCTCTCTTTTTCACATTAATTACTTAATTTAAACACTTATTTAATTTTATGAACAATATGAATTCTTGCAAAAATCTAAATGCTTCATTCTAAAGTACTTTATACTGTAATATGTATTGCAGATTTTGTTTTTCTTGTTCTTTAAGATAGGGATGATCACTGATATTTTAAAAGTACTAGTAAACACTCATCTCTTTAGCATGAAGGCTTCTGTGAGGCACATTCACCTTTGGTTGATAGGGTTTAGGAGTTCTTTGTAGACTTATAAAATGCAGTGATATCATAGGTATTAGAGCGAGAAAACTAACATTATTTATGCAGTTTCCCACAGAATGTGAAATATTCATTCTAGTATTGCTGGCCTTCTTCAGTGCTAATTGCTCTGTGGTTTCCTTATTACTCTTAAAGAACTGCAGGTTTGATTGCCTTTGATTTTGGTTCGTCTTGATCACCCAAGAAATATTTGCAATAATTTCTTCTTCCCTTTGTTTCTCTTTGGTGTTCGGTTCTATGCCACAGACCACTTTGTCTCTTCTACAGTCCTTTTTCATCTTGGCTGCTCTTCTGCCACTGTCGTCTATCCTTTGTACCACTTCTCTGCCCTCTCCAAGTTTCTTCACTGTGTGTCTCCAACTTGTTTGTGGTTTATCTCATCCATCTGCTCTCCACTACCAGTTTTATTCTCTTTTGACAGCCTCTCCTCCTCCGTTCATTGTACAGGTACTACCCACTTCAAACTACTGTACTGTACTACCAACCAGCTTTCTTCTGAGTTTCTTTTTCATCCCCATTTTTCCATTGTCGCCATCAGCCTCCCTCTCCCTTTGTACTCCACATAGTTTTCTAACCCAGTTGTTTTGTGACCTGTAGTGTCTTTTCTTGTCTTTCCATTAATGCCACTAGTATACCTAATTCTTGTCCCCATTAATATATCACTATACTGTACCTAATTCTTGCCCCCATTAATGTCATTACACCTACTGTAACTATATTCAGTGTGTCTCCTTTCAATTATTTCTTTATCTATCCCCACATGGTACTTCCTTCAACTGTTTTGTGATAATGCTCATGTTTGCATCCTCTCCTGCACTTCCCTACTGTTATCACCATCTGTACTCAGTTGCTTTTAACTTGTTTAATGACATTGCCATTTACTTTTATATTATATCTTGGGTAATTATACTTTTTACTCAAATATTTGGGACTTTCAAATGTCTTTTATTCATATTATTGATTTGTGGATCCATTGGTTTTCCCTAAAAAAAATTGTGGTGTAAACCTTTTTAAATTTTTTTGTTTAATAACTTTTAAGAAGTGGATAAGGAATTATGGTTTCCCCACTGACCCACCAGTTCATTGTGCCTGGGTTTAAATTATTAGTGGCAAGGAAATGTCTTTTATTACTATATCTGGGTTGAACAAGCTTTCCACACAGTCACACCTCGCTCATATTTTCATGTAAAAGGAGGTGACATTTCTATCTATCTCAGGGGTGTGCTGAGACAACTCCAGGCCTGTTTGGCTCTTGAATTGGTCAGTAAACCAAGTGTTAGGTCAGGAGAGGGCAGCGTGCTTAAAGTTTAAATGCACAAGATAACTGTGTTCTGCCAATGAAGTCACAAAAGCCCCCCCTGGCCCCGTTGTGGGTCGTTTGACCTGTGCCCGGGTGAGCTAACTCCCATTAAAAAAAAAAAAAAAAAAGTGCCCATAAATCAACCATTGAATTTACTGTTTTAATGATAAGTAATATGGTAGTAGTATATCTTTTGATAGCTGTTGCAATGTTTGAGTTACTCCTTTTAGAAAATTTCTCATGTCATTAGAGTCTTTGACTTCATTTACAGGAGGCCCTTGGAAGAGACCAAGGTTTGGTTCTCTAGGGTCTCACTCTCAAGCAAATCATCCCCTGTTGAAGGTAAATTCCTATGTGAGGAAAAGGTTGTGTTCCTGGATCCCAGAAATTTGTGCATACCCCATAAATATGATTTTATAAAAATATAAAGGCTCTGAAAGCCAATAAATTACTGTACAGTACTACACTACAACCCACACAAGCCTTCTGTGTCCCCCAAAATCCCCAGCAGCAATTTTCACTCTACTTTTGTTATGCTTCCTGATGTAAATTTCTCCATGACTGGTGGCTCACTTTAGGAATCCTATGTTCTCAGTTGAAATTGCAGTATACTGTAACCTGAGACTATAAGATCTTGTTAAATGTTGAATTTTTGGCAGCTTTGGTGGATCGAGAGAATCCAACAGTACAATTCATTCATATTTTTGGTCAAACTGGTGACTGTTGGAGCCCCTCTTTATCTAGTTTTTAGTCTAAAGTAGAGGTTTTATAATGACCATTTCCCTAACTTGGGTCAAATATACATTTGTGACTGGCCTTCATAGTTGGGTAATAGTCTTACTGATATTTTTCCTATAGAATTAGTGACCTTGAATGGCTCTTTTTGGTTCTATTAGGATTTTGAAACTCTTGCCTGTACTCTAGCCATGAGAGATACATGTATTCAGTATCTTATGACAGATTACAGTAGTTTCCCTTAGTTACAGTAGATTACAGTTAAATCTTCCATAGATAGTGTTCCTCTTTCTCCATGTCTGTATTGTTAAAAGAAGATGTGCTAGCAGGTAAATAATTTGATGTTATATGAGCTGTCTAGTCCAAGTTGAGTCAGCGATTTGATGTGACAAATGAAATCCAAGGTGTTGCATCAAGAAGGCAATGCTTCTTTATTTTATTTTATGGGAGATATGAGGTTATAATAGCTTTGATATTAATTAAAAATAATTAATAATTATTTTTGACAAATTTGATGGAGAGAGAGAAAGTGATGCTCTTAAAAAATGAATGTTAGGACGATGACGAGTTTCTGGTATAGTATACAGTACTTGTACAGTAGGTGCAACATTGACTGTTCATGCAGACAGAATATCAACTTACCCGATAGTTGTGGGTTTTCAACTTCCCACATCACTGCTAAAGAACTATTGTAGTTATTTTATTTACTCTCAGATTACTAATAGAATTGTGTTTCTATTATGGAAAATGTATTGCATAAAGATGGATCTGAGTTTTCTGCTGTATGCTGTCAACTTTTTTATGCCTTGTGATCACAGTCTTTTGCACACTCCTTGTTTTTAATATACTGTATATTTTTTATAAATTGCTGTCATATTTTTTTGCGATAAGTACTTTAGACTTGATTTTTTTATCTTCTTTCAAGCTTTCTATATTTTGTTGTTTTCATTTCCTAATGAATTGCTTTTCAGAGAGAAAAGTACGGTCTGTTTTAGCTGATGCTGTAAAAGTAACTACAGGTATGATGAGAAACAATGACTTTCATTTTAATTTTAAGGTCAAAGGATCTTTGATGTGTGATCTACAAGATCTAACACCATCAAACATTGTTGGTAGAGCCTGCCAGTGCCTGGAGTTTATGCTACATAGTACATTCGTGGAAACTTTTTTTAAAGGTTCTCCCATTCCAAAGCAGGTTTAAAATTATCAGATCACTCATTGTTGACCTATGAACCATAAATAAAGGACTGAAATTATTAAGTCACATTTCATGGCCAAGAGAAATATCCTGAGCAGGTTTTGGTTTGGAAATGGCTTAGGGTGGTTTATATACACAAGCCACTAACCAAATAAGAAAACCACTTAATCAGAGGTTTGGAATCCTGATATGGCCAGGTTAGTATAGTAGCTGCTTACAACAATGACACTGAACACACGGGTGATGTTGCCTGCCATTAAACAGTACAAGCTCCTGGGGATGGCTGGGGGGGGGGGTGTTTGATGGTGATAAATCTCGTAGCTCATTCATTTCTTCCCATTGACAGTAAAATGGAATTTCAAACTTCAGTCTTTCATTGGAAGAATTTTAGCTATTTTGATTTAGAGTGTGCCAGGTTCCTTTTCTGCATCTTAACTGAACACCATGGCCAAGCTCTTAAAAAAAAAAGTGTAAAATAAATTGTATGCAATATAATTAGTGCATCTTTAATAACAGTACTGTACTGTCATATACAGCTACTGTAATCTGTAGAAAAGTGAAACATACGAAAGATTATTACTGTGCATCCTTTCAGCATTGTTTGTGTATACTGTACCTGCATCTTCTTGAGGTTGAAATTTTGCTGATGTTGTTTTTGAATATTAGAGAATATTCTGTAGCTATGCTGTATTGTACTATATAAAGTACAGTATGTATAAGAATTTAGCATTTTTGTGTGTTGTTCAATTCCAGTCATCTGTCTTCTAGATAGGAATTGCAACTTGATAGTGTAAAAAATATCAGTTTATTCATTGCATGTTATTCTGTCTTGGGTATTTTCTTTTGACTATATGTATTGAAAAAAATTATTCTCAAAAGATGTGGACTCATCAGTTACACAGTATATTTCAGAAATGTTTTTTCCCCCCATTTTCAAGGTAGGATGACCATCCAAGATTCATATGTCTGCATTCAACAATCCTACCAAAATGACATGTGACTTTCTGAAGATGGCTGTGTGTTTTTGTTTTTTATTCAGTGTGTTCCATCTTGAACTACAGGTGGTTGGTTCCATGTTTTTCTCTTTTCACTTGATTTTGTTCTTATTCTGTTCTTATAATGGCAACCAACAAGCATCTAAGTGATGGTACTCAGTGAAGTGAAGAGGAAGTGTTATAGTACTCTTGCCATTAAACAGAACACAGAAATTTTACATTGGCCGCAGTGTAAGGGTTGAGCAGTGTCACGATGAAGGCACACGCATATCTTGGCCACTTTTACATGAAAAGGCTGAACAGTTTCATCATAAGTTAAAAATTTGTGTTCTTTAAATACTGCATTTTATTTGGTATATACAAATAGTGGACAGTACAGTATTACATACAGGGAACATTTAAATTGGACATAATGTACTGTAATATAAAAATTTACTGTTAAGTGATGAAATGTTTGGGACAGTAGAAGAATCAGTACTGTATCTGTAATCCAAAGCTATTAATAATTTTAACTGCTCATTCCTTATGAATTCAGACTGGAGATGTTGTACTGTAATGTGATTTCAGTTACCCTGTGGTGATTATGGGAAATTGCAGATTTGGACATGATTAGTTTTACAGTATAGTATACATACTGTACTGTGTATTTATTTGTAGATAGATGTGTCAAATAAATACTGTAGTGTTTGAGTGTCAGTGGATAAACTTATTGTTTACTTGAGGACACACACTCAGGTTGACAAGTAATGTTGTTTTGGTGTAAGTGATAGGATAGACTCGTCATTATCTCATCCACCATTTTAGTCACTCAATGTGAGTGTCACCTTCATGGATACGCAGTGTTTTTTTAGGAGTGTGATCCTGTAGTGCAGAGTAGTGTGTGTGTGTGTGTGTTTTGAGGTTGCATAATTATAGAAAATGTAAAATGTTGTGTTACTTGAGGTAGAAATATAGTGCTGTACTGTACAGTATATGAATAATAAACAATGCATGGTAATGAGTATTCATAGTGTGAATTTATTACTAAACTCAAATTTATATTGCATGAGCATTTGTCCTGTTTATCGGCTTATTGCTTGCCTTTATTCATTTGCAGATCCCCCTGTCACTTCATCACAACCAAGTGGAACTGAAGGTAGCTATCATACTTAATGACTTGTGTGATACATTCTCTAAGGTCTTCTTAACCAGATCTTTAATTTTCAAGGATTTCTGCCCATGTATATGTTTATCCTAACACATTCATCAGAATTTGGACAGCTCAAATATATCAGAAGAATATTAGGCTTTTATGAGAACAAAACTTGGCTAAGCAAGGGAAGAAAATTTAACCTAACCCAAGGGTATGCTATTGGGGGTGATTTGCAAACTTTAGGGGTTAAAAGATCCTTTATTTCTCCAATAAAATAAAAATCGCCCAAAATATGGTCACTTGTTTAGTGTCAATACAGTTATGTACAATAATTGTATCTTAGGGCTGTCAGGCAGGATGATATAGGTAGTACTGTAGTATGAAAAATTGTCTTTACCTCTTTGTTTGGTTAAGATTTTACAGGGTTTGTCTGCTGTGAAGATCATAATAATCATAGCAGTAATGTACTGAATAATAATTTATAAAATTTCTCTCCTGTTGTAGAATCTAATACGGCCGTGTGTAAAGAAGTCCGGGGTGCTGAGGGAGGAGTACCTCGAGAAAACTCCAAAGATGATGACACTGCTGATAGTGATGGTTATATTGACTTAGATACTGATGACTGTTCTGATACAGCATCAATCAGTAGTGGGGCATCTACAGGGTCTCTAGGTGAGTGTGTGTACAGCTTACCAGATATAATAGAGGGAAGTTTCATTATTTGTCTTAAAATAACCAAAGTGTTATGTAATTGATTTTCTTAGCTTGTGTATGACTTATTCTCCTAACTAAAAGAGTATGTAAATAACAATGGCCCTACCTTTAGAATTACTCATCCTTCCTGTATCATATCATTTGTGCCTGAATAATTTTGACATTGTTTTGGACCTATAAAAGAGTTGCATTGATCTTAAGAAATGCACTTGGTTTTAATTTACATCTTTATAATGGATGGCTTCCTCACATCATACTCTTACTGTATATGAGAGGAACTTACAGTCTTCAACACATCTAACTATCTGATTAAGATGGGGAGATACCTGTACTGTACAATAAGATATTTTTCAAATTGCTATTGTTTTATGATGCATAGGTGAAGTATGATGCAAGTTGACTTACCATTTTTTGCACCAAGAATACAAAAAATGATGTTAGAAGATCTGTTAATGATTGATAAATTCCATCTACAGGAAAACGGAACAAAAAGGGTCCAGCACTCATGACCAGGATGATGAAGAAGTGTAAACTAAAACGGGCTAAGCGAAGGTCATCAAACGAGAGAACCATCATCAAGCCTGGAGACAAGTTGGTGGTAGAAACACTGATGACCACCTCCAAGGCAGATGTTGTTTGGCAGGTGGGTGGGTGGGTCTATTTCTAGTCCTGTATTTATTTATCCCTTGCATAAAGTGGGGAGAGGGAAACTGGATCCCTGTAAAAGTACATCTACAACGAGGGTGTAAATATCACCATGGTTCTAATATTTACAGTATGGGGATGGAAAATTTGGAGGTGAAAGTAAAAGTAAGGAATTGAAAGTAAAAGTAAGGAGGTGAAAATAAAAGTAAGGAGGGGAAAGTAAAAGTTGGAGGTGAAAGTAAAAGTAAAGGAGAGAGGGATACAAGATAGTGAATGATGATATGGGATATAAATGGAAGGTGAGTCATGTTATTTGCAAATTAATTTACTCGACTGCAGTGAGAAATTTGGAAGAGTTAAAATTATCGGTGAAAGAGTTTGGAAGTGTTTTTTTAAAATTGATAGTGAATGAGAGGAAAAGTAAATAAACGAAATGATTATTTTTAGAAGGGAGACAGGGAGAAGTAAACGTTTGTCTGAAGGATTATCTTGGCACATACAGTATTTTGTGATGAATGGAACTGAGTAGCAGAAAAAATAGATGCTTTGAAAACTATTCTGAGAGAACCATATAAATGAGGCAAAGATGGGGACATGGTGTACTGTACACTGAGCTGACAGTAACAGTGAAGCATGGACTCTAAACGTAAGAGGAAGGAAGAAGTGAGAAACAATGGATATGATGTGCATGAGTGTTTACTGTATTATATATATTAAATAGAATGAAGAGAATAGAATGTACAAAATGGAGCTTGGAAGTAAAAGAAGCATTAGGTAGAGAGTGAATTAGGATCTCCACAGGTGTTATGGAGGTACCGAGAGGATGGGACGAAGGATTAGTAAAAGAGCATATACTTCACAGGTGGATGGTAAGCAAAAGAGGAAGACCCAGCAGGGGGAGGGAGAAAAGGATATAGGTGAAGGGTGCACTAGAAACCTTGTTTAGAGCTAAGAGGGCAGCTGGGTATTGAGAGTGTTGGTGAAGTTTTGCGTAGAGGCAAGTTGAGATGGTTTGGTCATGTGGAGAGAGTGGATGAGACTTAACTGGGTCAAGAGATACACAAATTCTAAATGTGGAGGGGATGAGGGGCAGGGGCAGGTCAAGAATGACATTAGAGTTAAAAAGACTGACAAGGGAGGCTGCAAGAGACCATGCAGGATGGAGATTACCATCAGGTAATTGTATCTAACTCATGCAAGTGAGGAAAATGGCTGTAAAACACTGATGAGCAGGATGATGTGCTCCTGAGAATTACAGGAAGAAAGATATTGCTGACACATTCAATAAGTCAACCAACTTGATAGAAGCTGTCTACTGATGTTCTGTTTGTGTTGTTGAACCAGTAAATAGAGAAGTAATTATATAAGTTCATGAGTATGTGTTTCAATATTGAATAATAGATAATGTTTAATGGGAATACAGTATATATTATCTTTGCAGGATGGAACATTGGAAAAGTCCATTCTTTCTACAGTGCTCTACCCTATCCACCACTTAGATGACCAAGAATTCTTTCCTGGAGACTTTGTAGTGGAACAGAAAGATTCTATTGATCCTCACGAATATGGTGTTGTTCAGAAGGTTGATCATGGGGGAAGGACTTCCATTGTTAAATGGTTTAGAACTTACACTGCTGGCAGTGAACCACGGTAAGCAGCTTTTTAATATGTTGTGAAGATGATTCATTTAAAAGGATGAAGCTTGTTTTCAAAGCTAGTACAGTATATAGCTCCAAAATTGAGCATTAATTATGGAAGCTTTGATTTCATTTAGTGTCATGATAATAAACATTTGAAGCTGTTTGATTAGCCAAACCAGATAATTGTTTAATATGTTTTTTTTTTTTTTTTTTTCTTCTGTAGAATATTAGGTGGTAGCTTCATGTTCAGAGTATCTAAGCGAGCTCTTAAGAATCATCATTTTCAGCTATTTATCAGAGTTTATGGTTCCTGTTTGAGTTAGAAATTTGGGTTGGGGGACAAACATCACCTTCAGTGTTAGGGATATTGTGGAACAAGTTGTTCATTATGTGTTTTGAAAGAGTCTTACATTCCTTATAATATCAGTGTTTCATTTTCAATTAGGTGGAGTGGAAGAGGTGACCTAGGTATTATGAATAGTTTAATACCTTTCATCTTAAAATTTATTTTTAATTTTAGACCTCAGTTCCTGTGTGAGCAAGAAATGAGTGTGTATGACCTGCGGGATCACCCAGACTTCCGTTATCGCCCTGGCTCAGTAGTCATACGGGTAGCTAACTTTGAAAATGACCAAACTTGTTTCACTGGACAAGTGCTGGACAATTTTCCCTCAGGAGAAGTAGGTACAGATTAACTTTAGTATTTTTACTTTATTAAAATTAATTTATTGCTATGGATATAAATTACACTTAATGATTTTTTGTGTGTTGGTGTTACAAAGAATTAATTTTACCTAAAAGTTTTATATTAACTTTAATTTTTGATTCAGTAGGTTTACTTTTTGTCAAACTTTTCATAATTGAATTTTTTATAAAACTTATCACTTTGGTAAATTTTATGTAAGCTTTAGACTATCAGTTAAATTGAATACTGAAATGTGTGATATGTGTGAATTGTCATTGTAATTTATGTGGTGGTCCACCGCCTAACTGTAAGATCCCAATACAGGTGAGTGTATGGTGGGTGGATGGACGGAAGTCGGTGTGTTACCCTCAAGATCTTTACAAGGTTGGTGAATATGATTCGGATGAGGGTGAATTATGGGATGACACGGCCTCAGATGAATCCTGGG
This sequence comes from Homarus americanus, assembly GCF_018991925.1. NCBI lineage: Eukaryota > Metazoa > Arthropoda > Malacostraca > Decapoda > Nephropidae > Homarus > Homarus americanus. Next base: position 693,199 of record NW_024741731.1, on the reverse strand, counting down.
AGACTGAAAGTGAACATTCAGTTATTGCAGAGTAAGTGTTGCTGCCCTTTATAACATCCATTATTTACAGCCTTCAGACATTGAGATCACAGGTTGGTGATCACTCATTGACCAGAGCACCTCCTTTATCATGGGGCATAATAGTTAAGTGACAAGTATTATCTAAGAGAAGAATGCAATCGCTGTTTGTGCTACTCTTTGTGCTGTTACACTTAGACTGTTGTAAGGTATCCAGTGGTGTATTGGTTATTCCTGTAGCCTACTGAGATACTTGTTCAGGAGTTAAGCTCAAAGTGAAACACTACCAGAGCTATAATGATGGCTGTGAGTCCTACCTAAGTAGCAGATTAGTCAACATATCTTGCCTTTATCCTTGACCTTACTTCATAGCCAGCTGGTTAGCCAATACTGTACCTCTTGCTACATCCATTTGCATTTCATAAATGAAGGTGTCTCACCAGGATGAATGTATACTATGTATACAGTTAGCTAAAGGAAGCCATACTGTACTTTTTGTCAACTACATTTGAATGAATCTTTGTGAAGCCTTCTAATGAAAAATATTAAATTATTTCATTATCCATTGCAAGATTTCATTTAGACATAATGTGCAATAAGCATCAACAGTTAGGCAATAGATAATACTTGGATATGTATTAAATGTATGTAGTTTTATTAGGAATAAGATCTGTTACAGGTCAAGCATCCTTTATCCAAATGCCTACTGTATGTGAGCATAAAGACATATATGCAGTATCTTGTATAAAAAGATAAAGATACTCTATAAACTTTACATCATTAATTTAGAAAAGTGAAAAGCTGTGTGTGTATGTCAGTACTGTACAGGTTTAACATATAAAATCCAGTTGTGAGGAAACTGGGATGGGAGAAAACCATGCATTTTCACCACGATGCTATGTAGCGTGAAGATACAATGGGCTCTTACTTGAACCTGTATGTAACCCCCGCAATTCATTGGGACCCCCTATGCAGTATATTAAACTCACAACTATTACAAATAATGCAATAAAACAACAGCTGTAATAAGTTGAATTAGGGCTATACAGTATATCTGAAAACCCAAAAATTTATAAAAATTTAAATGCAACCAGCCTCATTTTTTGGATAAAGGATGATCAACCTGTAAATATTTTGATATGTTGGCATTTTACAAACCCACAGTTTCTTTATACTCATTTATCATCATATTTTAATAATTAAATTGCTACACTAATACTAATTCAGATTTTTTAACAGAGAAAGTGAGAGTGAAAGTGAGGGATTGCTTAAGACAAGGTTGGTGGCCAACATTGAAAAGGCACGGATAGCCATGAGTAGACTTGAAGAAATTTTCACTCAGAACCCAGCCCTCCAAACAACTGCTGTCATGAAGCAACTTTTGGATTGTTATAAAGAGTGCAGGTGAGGTGACACTAGAGTCCAATTTCTGTAGGTGGTTGATGACTTCTTTCTAGTTGATTAAGTATGACTGCTTCTCGTCTGACCAGTGAAGTTAAGCAACGCAAAGCAACTGGGGACATCATTTGCTGTTGACATAAGGACCCTACTGGAAATAAACATTTGATATCTCTCTTTAGCTATTCTTGGTCATATAGACTAAATATCAATTACTGTTATTATTATTGTTATGTTAATACTGTGCAATTATAGCACCACACTGTTCACCATCATCATCATTTTCCACATTTGCATGGGTTGTATAACTTAAAACTGCAACTGACAAAGAAACAAAATTGAAGGTAACTACTGGTCAGGGAAGCAGGATGAAGAGAGTGTGTATGTATGCTTGTTTTTGTGTGTTTGTGTAATCAAAATTAGTTTGTATCCATAAGTGTGTGTATCTGTCAAGATGGTTCAACTTTGCTTTTTAGTAGAGCTGTGTGGCCATTTATTGTTAAGCCAGACCTGTTAATGGTTGGGCTCTTAAGACGCTGACTCTAATTTGTTCAGATCACGTATAATACTGGTCCAGGGGAGCCAAGTTGTCACTGCCCATCTCTCTCTCTCTCTCTCCAGCTATACTTTAATGAATTCTTTAAACTTTCAGCTGTAAAAGTAGAATAGTTTTCCATGCATTAAGATGAACTTAAACTTAGTTTTTGTCTTTAAACAAGTAGGATGAGTCCGGGTGACTGATCAAAGCTTGTGTTTGACAAATATTGGGCCTTTCACGGTGATTTTTTTAGACGGAAAAGAGTATAGATGATTGCTAAATCATCCTATATGTAATGTTTATGATTAATAGCATATTAAAAAGTTATTTAAAGGGCTAAAATTGCTTAAAACTTATGAAAACCAACATAATAGCATTAAAACAAAAACAAAAAAGTGGTTTTTGTCAACCCTGATGAAAGTTTGATTACATGGATGTGCTTGTGGTAAGAGGAGTGAAATGCAGTACGTGAGATAATACAGTTGAAGGTAGGAACAGAATAGATAGGCAGCTTTGGTGATACATAAGAGTTTTGTAATGAAAATAACAATACTGTATTAAAAATGCAAAGAAATGGAACAATACACAAATTCTCTTCCTTTGCTTGCAATATTTTATCAATCCACCATATGTATGTACACTATTTTAGTTTGACCTCTCTTTCTAGATACATGGACAAGCTGATGGGAACTAGTTTCTTCCATGAAAGTAATTTTCAGGGCCTCATAGAGAAAGTTCGTGAACGCGGTCGAGCATCTACCACCCAGCGTATGACAGAACAGATCAACCGCCTCTTTTCAACTTCAGACACTGAAGCTGGTCCACTCAATTCACCAGTGAACTGTGGAGAAGAAAGTAAACCTGATGCTGGAAAATCTGATGCTTTGAAACTTGATATAGCAAAATCTAATAAAGGTAATCCAAGCAATAAGGATATCAAGAATAGCAAAGAATGTGGGGGCTGTTGCAATGCAGACAGTGACATCTTGTCCTCCAAAAATGCTATACTAAGCAGCTCTGCAACATTGTCAGAAAATTTGGCAAACCTCAGCTTGTCTCAGTGGTTTGTATCAATTTATCGATATTAATTATTTTTTTAAATATAAATCTGATTTTTGCAAATTGAATATAACAGGTTTGGATTTTTTTTTTTTTTTTTGTATCCTATGTTATAGGCAGGTTGATAATGTGATGAAAAAGAAGAATTAATTATGGTAAATAGGAGACATAATGGCTGCATTCATACATCAACTAGCACTGGGCAGAAATAATAGTTCACCTTTATATTATACTTCGGATTGTTGACTACTGTAGTAGTTAGAATGTTCAGAAATTAATTTAAAAGAATTTCAAAGGCTATGTGTCTTTCAGAATATGTTTGTCTAATTACATGTCACAGTTTGTTGGTAAAAATAGTTTAGTAAGTGTAAGAGTTATTGATGTTTTCAACTGTGAACTGAGTTGGTAGGCAGTAGCTAAATATAATGTGCTCTGGGTGTCAGCTTTTGTGGTCATAGAAAAATGGAAGGAAAGAGGAGTTTGCAGGCTGTTAAATATAAGTGATGTAAGTTTGATAGGATTGCAGTGGGTAAAAGTGCTTGGAATAGTGTACAAACATATAAAAGATATTGAATAATGTCAAATGTGAATTTTATGAGTCGAGAAAGGGTTGCTGGTATTGGCACCTAAGCGTGAAGCATGAGGGAGGGTTGGCACATGAAGATAGCACAAAATATTGAACTCCTGAGCAGTTGTAAAAGGGAACAGGTTGGGTAACAGTGTATATTATGCTTTTGTGATATGAACATACAGCTAAAACTAAAAGAAGGAGACAAGGTAGAAATTAAATTCAGAGAAGAAGGTTGTTAATCAATAAAAATCTTTGTGATGATAAATTGTAAATGCTTGTATGGTATTAAAGAATTACCAAAAAATATAAAGAATAAGTGTCTGTTTTATGTTAACAGATCATTGTCCATCATAAATCATGGTCTCACAAATAAATCATATCACAATTTTGTTTGAAGAAAATGTTGAGACAATATGAGTAGAATACATCCAGCAGTACATTATGGTGATGTGAGGAAAATAAGGGATGGATTGAGAAATGATTTAAGGAGAGAAATGTGTTAAAGAAATATAAAATGAAAACATACAGAGGAATCATAAGAGTAGACATGACTGTATGGGAACGAATTATGAACTTGGGATGCAATACAAAGAAAAGACATGATAGGTACTTGAGATGTACATATATAAATTACTTTAAATATCCCCATTGATATGTCTCAGTATTTATGTTTTTATGATTCCATTTTTCAGTAAAGCCAGTAAGTCAGACAAGCTGCTTGATGGAGGGCGTAGTAGGGGAGGGGAACTGCGCCACAAGAGGATGAGTGAGACTGATATGACCCTTCATGATAAGACATATTCCGACTCACGTTTAAAGGACTCCAAGAGTTGTAATGATCTGAAGGTACGTTAACTTGGAAAAAAATAATATTAGAGGTACTGTAACTACAATAAGCTTCTGCTGATGTTTTCTTGACTTACTGTATTACTTTTCTCTACCAAAATAATTGTTGAGCAGCCAGTTCGGTATAGGGAGTTTTTCGGTATAAAATGATTCCAAAAAACTCTCTCCATGCTGAACTTTGTTTGGTATAGTATGTGAAAAAGTTTGTTATTTTTAGCTTGGATAGAGTCAGTACTTTTTCAGAATCTTTTTATAATAAGATAAGGTTTGGTTACTCAAGACTTCAATAAACACTAAATATCATACATAATACCTCAGAAAGTACAGTAACACACATTGTACAAATATGTAGTTCTGTATTACATAAACAGCCTCCCTGACTCAATGGCTGGATGGTCAGCTGTTCATATATGTAAATAAGGCATCAGGAATTTAATAGGACATATTAATTCATCTGGGGTTGAGTGTGGGATAGTTTTTTGGGGGGAAACTGATTAATTTACATTATTATTTTATTAACCCGGAAGTAAATTAACATAAATAAGATGAGAATTATGGTGAAATTACATAGCTACTGTCGTTTTAAAGCGGTCCAGCCAGCAATCTGCCTCTCCCACACTGAATTAACTTCCTCCTACTCATTTTTCTTATTTTATAGTGTTTGTATTATATTTTCAAAGACACATTAGAAAATTATATTATATTTGAATTTTTGAGGAGGGGTTCAGTATACTGTATGGCAGATTCATTTGGAATAGAGAGATTCTACTGGAATCTGAGAAGGGATTCAGTATAGAGAGAGTATACTGTATTCCTCCCACACTGGACAGAATGACATAGGCAGACTTTGGTAAATATTTGGCTGCCCATCATTTTCACATCTTCATCTATCTTTCAGTAGGGCTTCAGAAGACCATCATCAATAAAAGAATGTTTGTGATATATTGTTCCAACTCTAAATATTGTTGCTATATGACAAAATATCAGTTGTAGTGTAGGTATGCATAAGTTTGTCTGTATGTTTGTTTATGTGTCTTGTCGCCTACAGTATTCTTATCTCTGAATGCCATATAGATTAATTCCCCCACAGTATTCTCCCCGTGTATATATAACTAAATCTTGTAAGATTTAGCCATGATCTTGGCCGGCTGAATAATATGGGCAACCAAATAGTTGAAAGGTTGTTAAAATGAATCATCAGGTTATCAATAACAAGTAACTCGACATACTCTTCTGTCTTTTCAGGTATCATCTGAGACTCTGAGTGGTGTAACAGAAGAAATCCGAACATCCCACATGTGTGCCCAACTCTGCTCACTCATGAAGGCTCAGCTGTTAAAGACTTATGAGGAAGTTGTTTTCCGTTTTGGTGGACATTTTGACATGAGTCTCATGCAGGCATGTCAGGTGAGAACATTGCTGGTTGGGCATAAATTATTTCTGTGTTTTGTTAATTTAATTCTATACGAAATATGAGATGGAAATTAAACAACAATACCCTTATCCTTTCGTGCTGCAGGACACTGAAGGAGCTCATGGAGAGAACAAGGAGAACTTGCAGAGTGAAAATAAAGAAAACATTCCTATATTCATTGCTGAAGATCTTGTTAATGAAAACACAACAACTGAATCTCTGGCACAGGTGAGATCACATACGTATTTGAGTTACAGGAAATAATCCTCAGACATACAAAAGATTGTCATCAAGAAATTTTCAGTGCTGGATTTATTAAGCAGATAGAGATAATGAAAACACTACTTATGTGTCAGCTCGCAGAATGTTTAGATGGAGGCAGGAAACAAAAACGTATACTGTACAGTACTTACAATCTCATCAGTTTACCGCATATTGTAATACAAAGACTAAAGCTGTTTAATGGTATTTAAATTGAATTTATCTATAGCATTTTTTTAAGTACCAGCAAATTCTGTAATTACAGTACAATCATCTTGTGAGCAGTAAACAATGTCGGTCACCCACTGCCAGTCAGGCCACTAAGTTTTATATGGAGATCAAAATACTACAGTCTTATTTTATCTACTCATTATTTATTTTTATATTGTATCCTAATTACTTAAGAGGTTTCTTCTTTAAGTTATAAATTGTTGTGGTTGCTGTACCATTCTGGTCATGGACTGCATTTCCACTTTTCCTTCAACACTTTGTGTTCTTTTTGTACTACTGCACTCACTACCATCACTTATTTGTTTGTTTTGAGACAATTAAAGTGGTTAGAAGCCACAATGCATTCTGAGTGATGACAGTAATGTAGTCAACACAACTGCACCCCAAAAAACAAGTCTAGTAGGCTCATTCGTTAGGCAGGTTTGTACCGACTTCACTCCAGACTATAGAAAACAAGTCTGAGAGTGCAATAGCCCAGCTGGCCACTCAGCCAAGGACAAAGCATGACAAACCCCGCTTCAAGATTTATACTGTGAGCTCATTAAATCAAATAGAAGTTCACTCATTGAGTTTTCATACCTTGAAACACGAAGCTTGAAAAACTGAATTCTTATTTATAGGTTACTCAGTCAGCAGGAACTTTTTTACATATTTGACAATAATTTATTAATTCAATACTATTAAAAGTGTAATGTTATAGTTGTATTTTCTTTGCAGGGGATTCAGCAATTTGTGAAGCCAACGACAGAAGCTTTAGTATTAGAGAAAGAAGAGAAAAAAGAAAATAAAGAGGATGAAAATGATCTGAAGAATGACTTTGAAGATGCTTCAGAACTGTCTCCTTCATATATTTCTCCAGCTGTAACTTCATCACCAACAACAAATGGCAGCATAATAACTAATAATGGGAATGATAGTGAAATCAGCAACAGAAACGTATCCTCAGAAGATTCGAGGAATGACGAGCTTGTTGACGCCATTTTAGCTAGTCTTGTAGAAGCAGTCAATGGAGAGGTTACTGCTGCTGCCACTGAAACCTGTGGTCCAGAAATTGCAATTAGTCCAACAGAAGGTGAGTGTTGAATGTAGTAAAAGGTGAGCACTCTTTATATTTTAAGTCACGTAAGTGCTGAATGATTTGTTTCATTGGCATACTTTACTTATTTCAGTAAAAGTAAACCGCTTTGTACTGCTGTTTATCATTTGCACTAATAAATTATCGGTTAGGGTTCATTTTGTGGATACATTCACATTATAGTGTTGCATAGTTGTTTCAGGCATTCTAAAACACAACACATTTCTGTAGGCAGGAGATAGTGCAGGTGGGTGGCTCCCTCCTTCAGGACTGTTTTAACACATCTTTATGCAAGTTCACCATAATTCTTATGTTATTTACGTTCGTTTGGTGGCGGGTTGATATAACATTATCATAAAATAATCAGCCTTCTCCCCAAAAAATTCCCACACTCAACCCTAGAAGAGTCATTGTAAGATATTAAATTCCTTGTTAACAAAATGTGAACAGCTGATCACTCTCACTCTCCTTCACCATGTTAATAGTTTTCTTGATCTCCCATTCTTATCACAACATCTGTCTTCAGCACTTAGTAAATAATATTGTAGTGTAAATAAATAATAATGTATAGTGTACTATGAGTGCATATTCCGTGATTTATTCATTAATCAGTTCTCTTAAGTGCACAAGTAGTCGAATCGAGCCATCATGTATCACTCAAAGGTAATAAATAATGTTGTTAGGAAGGCATCTCCATATCAAATACTATACAGTAAGTTACAATGGCTTTGTTGTCAGGTGATTTACCAAAAGTTCTCTCTTCAGGAATGCATCTTGAGTGATTACCTTCTGATACAGCTTATATTTTTTTTTTTCAAGTCAATTTACAAATTATATACCTGTATTGTATTTTTTCTAGTGTTAAAGAAGTTACATTAATTGTGATGACTCGGTATATAGTCTGTGTCATCTATTAGGTACACGTAGCTAAGCAATACAGTACTGTTTGCAAAATTCTGGTAACCCTGAAAAAGGTTCTACTTCATGCATCTCCATTCTGCTTTGAGTACAGGTGAAGACAATACCATAAGAAGAATTTTTGTTTTATTTATCTTTTTTTATTAATATTACAGTTGTCTACGAATATACCTAACATACATACTTGCTGTGTAATAATAATCAGTATTGTATTGTATACTGAAATATTGTAGTTAATATGAGTAAGTTTTTGTTATGCTTAGTGTAATAGAAAGTTTAATGCAGACCTTTTCCACATGCTGCTTTCCTAGGTTGTGGACAAGCACTTGGGAACTGTCTTCCCAGCTCTGAGCCAGACGGTGAGAATTATTCATTGTGGTTTCATGGAGTAGCAGCTTGGGCTAGTAGACTGTAGTATACTGTACATATCACCTTTCATTGGCTTGATTGTACAGTACTGTATTATAAACTCTTACCCGGTAATTTCTGTTTTCAATGATGATGTCTCTTCAAACCTGCTCAAAGTTGAGTTCTTATGCAGTCAGGTAATTAATATTCGGAAATCTTTCCATCCCCCCCCTTATACCTCTCATATTTGTATTATTTCATATAGAAGCTTAATTAGTACAGTAGCTTTAATATTCCCTTAATTTTTTAAGAGATATGTAGAATGAGCTCATAGTTTTGTTTAATATTGGAATTAACTTAAAAAAAAATATTTGCACTGATTATTATCTAAGTCAACTTTACTCTGTTATTAAGAGGTCAATTTAGGGATTCAAAGTTGGCATGATACTGGTTTACAAACGAATGTGTATGTGTCTGTGTCTATGTGTGAGGGGGTGCATGCATGCATGGCATAAAAAAGATGGTTCTTTTGGGTCTAAAAATAAGTGTCATGCCAAGTTTGAATTCCTGAACATACAAAATTCAGGTGTGATGGGTATAACATCTCTCCCAACATAATTATATTTTTAACTACTATATGTTTTGCATCTTTAACAGTATTGAATGGAACAGATCTTCCAACCCATTATGTCTCCATCATTTTCACACCCTTTACCATTAATCATTGAATTGTGAATGTAGAATTGTTCAAGTCATATTTCTCTTTTGGGAATAGTTATCAACCAATGTATAGCATGAGTGCCTGTCATTGCATCCTAAAGAAAAAATGGTCATTCGTACTTGACAATTTATATATGTTGTAGATCATTAGAAGCAGTATCTGGTAGTGCAAAAACAAAACAAAGAGATTTTTCAGTAAAAGATATAAGAGTTACAGGTTCAGCTGCATAGACAGCACAGCCGGGTTCATCTGACTGATCCAACCAGCAGACAAGATCTGTACAGTATGTATCCACACTACTGCGACTCATTGCATTTGTTATACAGTATGTATCATTGCAGTTTGTGTTAAAGTTGGGGTTTGCTTATCACCCATCATTTGATAGCTCAACATAGCTTAGTTGGTTTAAAAACTTGCAGTTGTCTAAATGTTGAAAGATTAAATTATGATGTCCCATTTTATTATGACAAGGAAGAAACAAGTAACCTGGTTACTTCCCACAAGGAAGTAAATTTGATAACGAGACAGGATCATAGGACTTGTATGAAATAATTTTTATTTCCAAAGGGGTTTAGAACATGGGATTCTAATAGTTAACTCAAATATTCTATACAGTAACCTTAAGCTTCATTGAGTCCTTGAAATAATCATTGGATCAAATGGGATCTGAACTTCAGCCCTGCTTCAGTTGAGTTACAATACTGCATTTCAGTGAAAACTTTATCCATGCAGATAGAGAACCTGTGATTAAACATGCCATGTCCTGTATCAGAGGCAGGCTTGACCAGGAGATGTTTAGCTGGTGCTGGTTTCACAAGTCATATTTTTCTTCCCCTGAACCATAAAATTGGATTTCGTATTTCAGTCTTACACTATTTACCTTTTTTTTTTTCCACTGTGTATATAATGCATATGTTAATACTGTATCAGTATATCCTCTTCCTTTCTTTACACTTTCTTGTTCCTCTTCAGAAGCAGTGTTGTGATGCAAGTTAAATCAGACTTGTTGAATCTGTGTTGTTAGTTATTTCATTGTGATGGGCACAATATATAGTAAGAATTGTATTGGTTCTTTTCAGGTTTCTTGGTTTTGGAAGCTGCACCTGATAGTCATAAGTTTAAACTGACAATGTTCCAGCCAACCGATCCCCCACATTTCTACAGAACAGTTCGCAAAGAGATGAAACTATTGAAAACTTCCCTTCCACCAGGCATCTGGGTCAGGGGCTACGAGGACAGGATGGTAGGTTTTTGCTCACAGTTGATTTATTTATATTTTTGCCACAGTGAAAATTCATCTCTAGGTATAACCACAGTTTTGGTATGTTTGAATTTTCTTATTCCTGTAGTTTACAACTTTAATTTAGATGTGAATAATGTCATCCACTTTGGTGTAAACTCACATATTTAAAGAAAAATGAAGCTCTCTTATTGACTTAAGCCTTTGTTTGGCTGAAACTCTTGTTTGATTGAACCCCTTGTTTGACTGCAGCTTTTGTTAACTGAAGTTCTTGTTTGACTGAAGTTCTTGAATGCTATTAAAGATCAGGAAAACAGAGTCTCTGTGGAGATTATATAACAATAAATTCAATGTGGCCGGGAGTTGGACATTGGAATTTCAACACAAATAATGTGTGCCCTCCCAGATGCTCTCATAGATGAGTGGAGTATATGTGTGTGTGTTGTGATAGCATTATTGATTGCAGCTTATCTGATATTGGACTGTATAATTGTCTATAGACTACCAAAAACAAAGGAATGTCCCAGCAAATGTGCAATGCAGAAAATTTTCTTCTCAGGTCATTATTTGGTTTATTATTTTTTCTGTGTTTCTTAAGAACACTGTAGAAAGAGGAAATGTTAGAAGCATCAGGTGACTTTACAGCTTGGCTGACCACCGATTAATTGCCTGGTTTGTATGTTTCGGGAGGTGGGGAAGAGAGGTTTTGAGGCTACCACTCTGTGGCTTATAAGTGGCATGAACTGTACCATGGATGCATGAATGAAGTTTCACGTCTTACTTGATGAACTAACCTGGTACAGAAATTTAATTGAATACTTGTGAATTATGGAAGTTAAGAGACACTTAACCTTTAAAAGATGAGGATGGAGATGATGGAATAGACTGCTCCAGTTGGTTGATATGTTATCTTTTATACAAGTAAGGAATTTCTATACACCTGGCCCAAGACTGTTTTGAAAGGTATTCATTGTAGGGTTGTCAAGTTTATAGGTTTGTTTATATACCCTGAGGAGATTTTCAAGTTAATTTTGTTCCACCGGGGGCCGTGTTAAACAAATTCAACTGTGAGTCTATTTTTAATTATTATAAAATTTTATACTGCTTTTATTTTATTATACAGTATAGTTGTATTATTATTATATTTTTTAAGTTACAGAACAGTATTTGAGGGAATGTCATATTTCTGTAAGCATGCTTTATATTGACTAATATTAAGACTCACTAAATTGAGAGCCTGAAATAAAGCAGTGCTTATCGATGTTTATTTTATGACAGGACCTGTACTCTGTTATGATTCGAGGACCAGAGCGAACTCCATATGAAGATGGCCTCTTCTTTTTTGACTTTCAACTTTCAGCAGATTACCCCCGTGCTCCTCCACTATGTCACTATGTTACTTATTGCTCTGACAAACTCAATCCAAACCTTTATGAGGATGGTAAGGTAAGTCTTGGGGAAGCCTCAAGTGTATCTGTTGGTTAATTTGGTAAATCAAAATGTTTCAGCAAGACTGAAGATTTTGAATGTAAAGTTAAGTATTGTTTCTCTTAAACTGGACGTGACATTAAAAGATTTCTGTACATTATGTTTGATGAAGGAGGAATCTCTGTTGTCATCAATTGAAAGATAGGTTTCCTTTGAGTTTATTCTTTGTGACTTCTATTTTTTTTTTTTTTTTTATATACCCGTAATCCAAATTATATGAAAAAAGATTTAGCAATGCATTTTATTTTTGTGTAATGCTTTTTAAATTATTTACTTGATATGAGTTTCTCTACATAAATTGAATTGGTTGCGTTTCCTCATTTGTAGGTGTGTGTATCTCTTCTTGGCACCTGGAGTGGCAAAGGCACGGAAGTGTGGACCAGCCAGAGTAACCTCCTCCAAGTCATCATATCAATACAGGGTTAGTACTAAGTGTATGACATTTTAGGGCAGCAGTGTCCTGGATCTCTTCATTGTTTTTCTGCATAGTTACAGGTTTCAGCCTTCCACACTATCCTTTTTATCCTAATAACAATACTGCTGTTCCTTATATGACCTTCTCTTCAGTTTCTCCAATGTACCTATTCTTAGTCTTACTCAAGGTCTTCCCCTTTTGTCCTTACTCAGTGATGCTGTCCATCAGTTTGTCTCCCTGTAAGATGTGTCTCATTCGCTGCACGATCGTATCACAACCCTCTTCCTGCCCCATAATAAAATCTTGATATATCTTGAGGGGTAGATTAATTTTTCAAAGTAAAATTTAAGCATCTGTTGACCATCTTAATATCACAAACCAACCAACTCAGTCTTATATCTTCATACCTTTACGACATTCGTTTTTATTTTGTTGTTATTATTATTATTATTATTATTATTATTATTATTATTATTATTATGACAACGTCCTGCTGCTTCTTAGTTGATGAGCCAGATTGGGGTGTAGCATATAATTAGAATGGTAAATTGTGACTTGTGAATATCCATATCCATTTTATATACTGTACAGGTCATTAAATCCTCTCGGATACTTCCAGTAACCAGAGATATCTGTATACTCTAAATATCATAAAAATTCTGTTTTCTTGAACTACTAACATTCTGTTAAGTTCTCGTAAAACAATACCACATCTCCCGAAAAAATAAAACAATACAGTAAAGTAATGTACTGTACTGTATTCCCAAAGTTAGTACTGTAATACTGTACTATAATATACACAAACAGATCCCAAATACATGTCTTCACATTACAATAATGTATTGTAATAAATTCACTTCAGTACTGTACAAAATTAATTAATTGCACTACAAAATTAATACAGGTACAGTACTGTACACTTGCTCGATAAGTTGGACACTGTCCATGCAACATGCTTCATTAATATTTCCTTTCTATATTTTACATCTTTCACCGGCACTTTTTTAGTGAGTTTTCTAAGATTTCAAGCTCTTTGTTCACATCAATATGTTTACACCTTTCCCAACCTCTTACCACTCTTATGCAACACTTTAGGCAGAGTAGTGAAATGTTTATAAAGTATATGTTAAGTCCATAAAAATGATGCAGTAATATGCAGATTGTATTAACACATTCATACAGAGAAAGAGAGAGACTAATGATGTTGGGGAGGTGAGGGTGAGGGGTAATGAGGCAGCCAATGACAACCTTTCTCTTATGCAGCTCATCAGTAGAAGTGTTGGTGTGAAAGGGTGACTACTAGTGGGCACTCAGGCAGTTTCATGTAAACAACTATGCATGTGGGTTGTGGAAAGGGTTATGCTAAAACGGAATTTTAGACTTTTCTCACCAGAATCCATTCCCAATACCGATTATCACAATTCCATTATTGAGAGGATTTACTGTATATTTTGTAATTGTTTTCTTCCCTTAGGTTTGATCCTGGTGAGTGAACCATACTTCAATGAAGCCGGGTATGAGCGTCAGAAAGGCACACAGCAGGGACGAGAAAACTCTCGCATGTACAACGAAATGGTAGTCCTCAAACTAATTCAGGCAATGGCTAAAGTGATTCAGGCGCCCCCAGACATCTTTAAAAATGAAATAATTCATCATTTTCATGTGAAAGCTTTTAGGTAAGTTTTATTGGTCCCTTGCATTTAATATCAGAAAGCAATACTGTATATATATATATATATTTTTTCTTAACAAACATTTACTATCCACATGTACAGTATAGTATTGTGATACTGATTCACATCATACACCTGGAAAAAAAATCCTGTTCAGTAATAAGTCATCAACATACTGTAGTACTCTGTCATAGTCTTTCCCTCACAGAATACCGTAACTCTGTATCACGTTGCATCCCTTACCCTATCAGCTGCTAGTAGAAAAACACACTTTTCAGTGGAAACCATTATCTTTTTTTGACCTTCATATTTTCATGATGTACAGTCTCGTTCAAGATTCTTCGAACTCTGCTGGGGACAGCTGGCAACTCAAGGCCGTCTGTTTACTATAGTACGCAGTAAAAATTATGAATAAATGTAAAAGGGATCGGCGATTGGTAATTTAGTTCCCCGTTTCTTAATTTAATGGTTGGGCTTTGTTGTTTCGTATTATATTATACTATGTACTATAGTAAACAAACGGCCTTGAGTTGCCAGCTGTCTCCAGCAGTGTTAGAAGGATCTTGAAGGAGACTGTACCTGTTAATCATCTTTTGGTAAATATTAAGTGCTGTCCTAGTCACTTGTTTTTCACATACAGTATTCTTCTATCCAGCTCAATCTTTCTGATATTGCTATATCAATATTTTGCCATCTTTTCTTGCATCTTTATCTGTTTGTTTATTACATTGTTGTTACCAACATGGGAACCAGGCATATCAACATGATACAATGGACTGGAGAATATATCAAAGCATTTCGTCCACCATTTCAAATTGTAAACACAGAAAGGTAATGATACTTTTTTCAGGACTGTCCATGGCCAGGCTGTCATAGAAGGTTCTCCATCTACCATGTTGCTGTAAATGTTGATATTAGAACTGTACAGTACAGGTAAAGGTTTAGTGACAATAATTTCTTTGCAGACAAGTGCAGAGGCTGGAGTGCTGGCTTGAGATATCAGAAAACTATAATATTTGTCACCCTCTTTCACCAACGACTCCCACCACCTTCAGAGAGATACATAATCCAGGTATTAAAACATTTCTTTCTTTCTTTTTAAAATTTTTCAGTACTGTATTCCATATCTTTGTCAACACTATCAGTTGTATTGTTATGGTCACGGGTGCAATTTATTACAGGAACTCCATGGGGCGTACATGAAATTCACACACGGCAATACGGTAAGTTTAATTTTAAAAACAAATGTAAACTAATCTTTCTCTATCTCACTCATCCACCAATTATGAATTCACTAAATGGTTGGTCCTGCTCACAATAAACACTTATCTATCATTTAATTTCTGAGCATTATTAGACACTAAATTTAATTAAACAAACACTAATATTCCTAACCCAACCAAAATCTGCTCCTCCAAACAATCAAACCTGAAGTCTAAGAATATTTTATGATCACGCAGGTATTAAAGTTTATTTAACTGGATATAATTTTGATGAATTTATTTGTCTCCCACAGATACCAAAGTTGATTTGCCCGAGTTTCCCCTAATTCCAGCTTCAAAAGGCTTTTGTATCACCTTACGAAAAACACTTCAACAGTTTAAGGGCATCCTAGATTCAGTTGGAGTATCAACGGATCATCAAGCACCCCCTGGTTTAAGTATAGCAGACGGCAAGAGGCCCACAACATCGGTTAACACGCCTAACAGCGAAGTAAAAGCCACCAAAGTTCCATCTGTCGAGACGGAGACAGAAAATATTGTTGGTCGTAACTCGTAGCTATTGTCCAATTCTAGCCCATTTATCCCAGTTATTATTAATGTATTTATTAATGTTAATATTCAGTGCCTGTGCAGGTTGTGGTGTTCGTTAGGTTTTGCAAGTTGTGGACATTATCAAATTCCGATCCTCTCCAGTAATAACTTAGATATTTATCCTTTTTGTAATGAGTCTAAAAGGAGATGATATATTGCCATCCCAGCTATGTTTTTGTTATTCCAAAGACTATATTTAACTTTTACCAAAACATTTAAAGTTTCGTACGCTCAGCTTTCTTGACGAACTATTTTCCTTAACGATCTTTCTTATATAACGTGTGTTTGGTGTAATTTATAATTACAGTATATGGTATATTTCTGTTGTTATTTATTTAGTAACCGAGTTGTATTATAGTTAGTGTATCCTGTATTGTAGTTAGTATCCCAGTATCTAAAGCTCCTGCACAAACAAGGACTTGTAGATACAGGTATTGAAAGAAATTAGAAATGGAATATTTTATCACTTGAAGTGACTTAGATGTAGATGTTTTCATAAATTTGGAGCTTCACTTTGCCCAAGGACTATTAACTTGTTGTTGATATGAGTTATCAGTTGCAGGTTATTTTGAGTGTTAAGTTCTTCACTTTGAATCATGGCTGATACAGACTTTATTGCTCTGACAATGTGGTATGGCTTAAAGGTCTGAGTGTATGTTCTTTGTAATTTAAGTGAGGACCAAAAATATTTCTTCAGTGTTCAAATATTATACTGCAGACAGCTGAGAAACTGGGATATGTCAAAGTTTTCTTCATTGAATATTTTTTGCTTGACTCTTTGAATGCAATTGTTTATTTATTTACTTTCGATAATTTTTTATGGTTACCGGTATTTGCCGTGCCGAACTATTTATCGACGTCCTCGAAGGGATTCTTTTCAAGTGCCTCATTTGTTTATTATTGCAATGTCTTGATCATCTACACTTAATTAATCCTTGTTATTGTCATGCAGGATGTCAGATTTTTGGGGTATAATTTATAATATACGAAATTTGATTCTTGAGATTTATGCAGTTAATGCGAATAGAGTTCTTGATGATCGAGATGCCGCTGTCTATGTAAGGTTTTGTCCCACCATCAGCAATAGTTATCAGGAAGATTATTGTATTTGGATGTTTTGTATATTACTTTACTTACATATCCGTTCTTGTAAATATGATGAAAGGAATCTCAAAGCCGGTAGAATGTCATTATTGTTGAAGACTACTGAGGCAGTACAGTACACCTAATATGCTTCACGGTGTGAAGCCAGTCTTGCGTAGTACAAGTTACATCTAGAATTTATCAGTATTTTAAGTTTTTGCTTTATAGACCACTTGGTGTTTTCATTTGTACCTCGTTAAAAGTATTTGAAATGTAAATGAATTGGGTAAGCATTCAGGATACCACCAATATCTCGTAAATATTTTGTCATTGTTAATCAATGTGCCTGCTCCTATCAGCCATTAGAAACCTCCCGTTGTTATATTTATGTGTATTATTATTTTTTAAATTCGTCTTTATTAAAGCACATGTATTTTATTTTCTCTAATTGGTGCACATAACCCCAGCACCCATGAATTAATACCTATAGTGTTCCCAACTGATATTGGCAATATATAGCCTAATTAACAAAGTTTTTGTGTTTGTTAGGACCACAATTGATAAATCAGTTTAATGTACTGTACTTGTTTGCTTACTGTATTTACATAGATATTTACAAACAAACACCACAGCCAGAGCTAGTCATTGTTGCATGTCATGTTATGGTTCGTAATATGCCTTAGGGAGAGATGATATTAACTGCTGAAAGAGGACTTATGCATGGCTGATCCCTAAGGTTAATTATTGAACTCTAGATTGTTGTTCAACATCATATGCTTTTACACAGCTGCACTGACATATTGCACCTGTAGGGTTATATGAAATACATTGAAAAGGAAGGGGATGGGTGACAAGTGTAATTTTGTTGGAACAATTCTAAGAAATAAGGAAATTCACTTTTGTAACTTTGTTTGCTTTAATTTTCTTGAGTGATCTATAAGTGTAGAAAAGTAATTTTTTGGGATGATGATGATGATTATTATTATTATTTTTATTTTTATTATTAATATTTTTATTATTATTATTATTATTATTATTATTATTATTATTATTATTATTATTATTATTATTATTAAGAGCACATCCATGGTGATATGGGTTCCAGCCTTCCCCACATCCCCTCAAGAACAATAATGGATGTTGGGATTAAGCCAAAATTTTGATACTGTTAGTCACTTGTGCAGAAGTTTCAGTTTGTTGTCTGAAATTTATCCATGTTGCCTTTTGACTAAATATTACTAGTATGATAAAGTGCAAATTGGGATTAAATGAAAAAAATAATCAAGCCTGGAAACTGATAACAGGTATTTTTGAAGTGACTAGCTACTATTAATGGTATTAAGGTGAAAAGTGACAAACCTATGAACGCATTATCTTCATCATAAGAAATTAAGTGACAAAAATATTTAACGTTTTTATCGTCGGTTTTATAAGGTCGTGTGTCGTTGAGGAATATGATGAACGCCATCAATATTATTGGCATATGTTGACCAGGTTAGTTTACGTCAGTGGCCTTGTTCTAAAACTTCTTAATTAAACCGCACATGCTGATTTTGACTGGAAATCTAGTTTTAAAAATACTGGAAAATATAATTATAATGTCCCATAGCAGTAACATTTAATTGGAAAGATTGATTTCTTTTATAATGGAAAATGTTATTGTTGTACTGTATTTATACAAGAAAGTAACACATTCAATGAAGGCTCTACTGTAAGTAATAAGTTTTTGTGTGTAAACATCAGAAGTTTGCGGCTCCATTCGGCCATAGTGCTAATAGGCCCAACCACATCTAACCATAAGGATTGAGGCCCTTTAGACCTGAGCATCAGTCCTAATGGTAGGATTTGGCCAGTTTGGAGTCTATTAGGATTATCCTATGACTGATCAGAAAACAAAATTTTTCTTTGGGCCACTTGAAAATGTTTTCATTAAAGTCGGTGAGAAACAATTATTAGTAATGTATTGAACTGAGAAATACTCATACATAACCATGAATTAATGTTAAGAGATGAGTAAAGGAAAATTTTTTAAGCTGCTCTCGTACAGTACAGTAAACCCAAATGTACGAGTACTTAATTAATATTCCAGATCGAAATTACTGATTCATATTAAAATTAGATTACAATATGTAAGAATACAAAAATTGTGTGATAATTGTGATAAATATATAATGAAACCAAATCACATTAGGGTCAAGTCATCCTATGCAGTTAAGAATGGAATTTGATGACAAAACGTACGAGTATCATGATGGGTTCGAGCTGCAAGTTTCACTGTGGACATAGGTATCTCCTACCGCAGCAGAGTGATCATGAGCCCATCCTACCCCATCCCCTCAAAATGGCAGGGCATGTTGGACCTCGACATTTTACTTTGTGCTACATTGTCGGGAAGCGTCAATGCTACTGCTTATAGGTGCTAAATTTGTTGGTTTGGAGCATTATAAGTATAATTTATCAATAAGGCATTAAGGTAGATTGCTAAGAATAAAATTGGTTGTGGTAATAAGATTCTATTTTAAAAGCCTATACAGTATTGTAAAAAGTTATATTGTTGTGTATCCTGTGATGTATATTTACAGGGTAATTAATACCAGTATTTTTAAGGATTCTAGATTGAATCCTCATTCATCATGATATTAAACTTGCTATAATTGATAGTCATAAAAAGTTTATATTAAAAACAATTATTGAGTTTAAGATTTAATGCTCCAATCCATTCATTTCAAGAATAGAACTCAGATTTAGCAATCTCTGTTACCAAAATGACAGCTGTTTAATGTTTGTATCATGAACATTTGTAACCAAAATAGCCAGTCCAGCTGTCATTCCCTCATTAGGCTTTGTCTTATATTTTGAGTGACTTGTGTCTTATTGAAGGGGAAAATTAGGGCTTAGATTGGCTGTTTTATCTACATGTTGCATTGTATTCATTGTGGACTAAATCGGGGCCAGCACAGATACCACTTTGTACTTTAAGGCTGCACATGAAAATGATCACAATCCCATAATTTTTGCACAGTGGTGAGAATTAACAAATGGCATCTTAAATTGTACTTCATATTTCCAGTATGTGTAACTTGTCTAAGCTGAGATAAATTTCTGGTATGGATTTTGCTGAGGAGAAGGCAGCTCAGGCCATAGTAGTGAATGCAGTAGTTTTTCATACATACAAGCCTTACTTGTATGTTGCATTATTAATCCATTGTGTTTGAGTTCTTCAAAAGAACGTGTTTTAAGAAGATTAGATCTTGTAGAAGAAGAAGGTGAAGCATTTGCTTTGCAAAATAGATATGATGTAATCTTGCACCAAGAAATCTTGTTTGACACAGTCTATTTCATAAAGGGACATGTGGTTTTAATAGTGTACTTATGCAAATGCAGTTATACCAGATGGTATATTTAATAATTAAATAATTTGAATGCCAGAACATTGGTTCCTTATTTAAATCCAAATTATTGATTACTGTACTTTGAAATAAATTACAATTTCTAGAGCTTAGTTGTAATACAACCTTAAATTATTTTCATTATGAATACAGTACTATATTTGAGATGAAAGAACATTTGGACATTACACTGTATGCATTCCTCTTACTGGTTTGTTCTCCTTACTCCAGAACTCACAAAAATTACATCCTTCAAGACGACAAGCTGATCAAATAACTTAAAAAATCTGTTTAAATCTTCAGCTGCTGCTCTCATGATATAACCTCAGCTGACATTATGTTGCCCATCATTTTTCTAGTCAGAGCTCTCCCTCAAGTGGACGTCTTACTAAATAAAATTTATTGTAAGATATGGTTGCTATACTGAAGAAATTACCTAACTATGCTGATCAGTGTAAAAATATGTGTCCACATGAGAAGAGAAATAATACACTTCCACTTTTAATGATAATGTGAGTGTATGTTGATGCTTCTGCAAGTATATGTCTATGCACAATAAAAGTTTTGAAGAATTGAATTTGTATGTGAGGGACTTTGTCAAGGCGATTGAGAAGTATAGGTTAAGGTATCTGGGAACAGACTGTCAGTGGTCATTGTTGTGATATTACATTATGGGTTTGTATTTTTTATCCCTGTTATTATTAATACTGTACTACAATTTCTTGACATTTAAATAGTTTGATGCTCGTAAAACCAGAGGTCTAATATATTATTACTTGACTTAAGCAATCAATTACAATGTAATTTTATATGGTTTGTTAATTACTGAATATGTATGTCAATGTAATGTTTTTGCATATGTGAATGTGTGTAAGATTTGTTTGTAAATTTGTGTCATTGTCTTTGCAGACAAGATTGTGAGTTTTTCTTTTTCATAAATAAGACCTAAAATATCAATCTCTGGCCAAGTAGAAATACGTGTAAAAAACAAACAAAAAAATATAATTATTTTCATAATACACTGAATAAGTTTTGAATTTGAAGATTTGACCACAGTAATGTCATATTGTAAAAATATTGTTTCCTTTACTGAGCACTACAGTATTTGTATAAAGTAATTGATGTTGCATGTGGTTTCTTCACTGATTGTAACTAATTGAACATCACTTTACCATTATACAGTACAGAACTAGTTGTCTTTGGACATCCATACATCAGCCTACAGTACACACTATGATTCATGACATAAATTAAAATAAGTGGATGTCTCGTATTTTACCACTACAGTACTGTACTGTAGTTAAGTTGCTAAAAAATTTGAAAGTCACTTCTGTTTATTGAGACTAATGTCATTTTATGTAACTTTATTATCAAAAAAATTTCATGCAATTTACCCTGAGGTGAAATGGTTTTCTTCAGCATTTCCAGAAGGAACAATAGTTCGTATATATTGACAGTGTGTCACAGCATAAAACTGTTGGTTTTTGAAAAAAGGTTGATAGTTGCTTTCAAAATTAAGCAGCTGATGTGATAAGTGTGTGTGTGTATATATATATATATATATATATATATATATATATATATATATATATATATATATATATATATATATATATATATATATATATATATATATATATATATATATATATATATATATATATATATATATATACAGAGTACTGTATATAAATTCTTCTCAGTTTTAATGTCATATGCATAATAATAATAATAATATTTCATTTACCTTGGCCATAATGTAAACTTGGTTATCATGCCATTGCTATATAAATTTTCTCCATAATAAAACCTTATAATTTCAACAGTTGACAAACATGGTTGTATGTTCTACAAGCTATTAAAGACAGGGTTATGTGTGGCTTGTTTACTGAACCATCCTCACAAGGAAGTCAATAAATACATGCCAAAGTAACTGGGCCTGGGTACTCAGAACTCCTCGTAAGTTACATTCCGGTGATCTTGTAACTGATTTATGGTAACAAACTTTTAAACTGCATACAACATTGTAAATCCCTCATACTCAAAACTATTTTGCATTGTTATTAAGGTATTATAACTCAAATATAAATTCTGACAATGAGTCTTCCTGCGGGCCAGTCGGCCAATTACAGTTACGCTTTTAAAACATACCGATCAATCGCAAGCTAAGGATATCAGCTAGTTGAGGGCGCAAGATTTATTAACAGGTTTTAGCTTTGCTGGAAGAGGTGAAAAAGTTGAAGCGTATTTTCTTGGTGAAATTGGACAACAAAACCTCGCCAAAATGGCAAATAACACTTGGGACTTAGTTTAAAGTGTGGTGAATTTTGTGGCTCGAGCCAGGGTTGCGATGTTGATTTTATAGGAAAATAGCCAAACACATCACTCTAAAATGCCAAATCGTTACTTGGAACAATATAACCAATATTCAGTGCAGTGATATCTCCATTAGCCGGAATAATTGTTGCAGAGCACTTCCGGTAATGAGAGATTTCCGGGTAATGGGACGACTCAAAACCAGAAAAAAATTCCCCGGAATTTTCCGGGTAACGGAAAATGTTCTGGGAATTTCCAGAAATTGCCTATTACATCATCTCTCGAACCCAGAATAATATACCCCAACCCCGGAATATTCTGGGTACCATAAAATTTTTCTTGTAATTTCCAGAAAATTCACCTGATTTTCATTTCTCAAACCCGTAACACAAAAATAAACAAATCCCATGTAATTATCCAGGTATCTGGAAAATTTTATCGGAATTTTTTGGAAAATGTGCTCCTCAGAATATCGTTCCTAAAGCTGGAAAATTCTGGCTTTGGGAACAATTTGCTGAGAAATTTCAATTCCGGCTATCCTAGAGTTCTGGGAGGGATTCCATCTAACGGAGATATTACTGAATAGAGGTACAGAATATACATTTCTTTTTATATTTGACTAGAATACAGTACAGTAATTTAAAATGTAATTATTACAGTATAATATTTATTGGGAATTATTACAGTGTATTCAAAACAAATTTTAACACTCGCCATTGGCTATAAGGGCACTCCGATTATCATAAAAATCATCATTGTTGTCAGCGTTGATTGCTGTTGATACCAAAACTTGCAGATGTTGTACACTGAAATCTTTCAATAGTTGTTATTGAAGTGGTCTTGTTTTGATTCTTAGGATAACATAATAAATTGGTTGAGTTTATTTCGTATGTTACTTTGTAACGTGAAAATATATGTTAAACGACCTCATTACTTAATGGCAAACAATAAGCATTTAATGCGGCTATTGCTAGTTCCTGAAAGCAGTTTCATTGCGCAACAAGTAGTACCATGATGGAAGCTCCATTTGGTTTGCTGGGAGACTGCCTGGCCCTAAAAAAAACCAGATGCTGCTGGCATATGAACTCTACTGGAAACAAACCTCTCATGGCTTTGTTAGCTGTGCTTGGTCAAATAGACTGAATATCAATTAATATTATTAATGTACTGAACCGTCAGTGTACAGGTGTGTCGGGTGAACCTATCGGCTAACACTCCAGCCAATGATTCTTTACTAAGGGACGGTTCTAGGAAGTAGTAGACTGATCATAATAAACTCATGAAACCTTTTGGGTGAATAAAAGTGTACTGTGGTAATATTCACTGTTCAGCAGCCATGCGATATACTTAGTGTGTGTGTATACAGAGTGATAAAAAAACACTGATGGAGGCCCAGGTGTACTGACGTCATTTGCATCACAGTGGAGGTTGAAGAGTTTAGTGATATGTGAGACACGGCAGTTGGGGAGCTTTCCTGTCCTCTCTCTCGTCCTTGAAGCACTCCCCGTTTACCACGCTGAAGCAACATGAAAGGTCATGAAAAAACCCCGGGCAGGAACATTGTCAGTGAATGAATACAAAGATTGTGACAATGGCCTATTGAAACCTTCTTAGAGTGAGCAGCAAGGACCCATCCCACCACTTCAGATTGAGAAGGCTGTTGTATTAGGATTTTTTTCACCTAATTATTTGATAAATCTCCCTACGTGCTACTATAAGTTTTAGTCTACACACTATCATGCAGACAGGCTGCATAATCTACCTGTAGTTTATAACATTTACCATGCAGCACAATGAGGTTAAAGGCCTTTGAAATGTGTTTTAGGCAAATGTTACAAATAATTTACACAGACCGGAAAGCAAATGAAGTACTAAGGTTAGCAAAATCTTCAAGGGAAATTCTTGAAACTTACAAAAAAGAAAATGAGTAAAGTTGAGGGTTGGAGGGCCAGGGGAAAGCAGGGACTGATGGATGAATTAAATTCAAAAACCCTACAGATGTAAAATCTTGTAGGGTTGGTAAACAGCCCCAATACATTTATCGGAGGACTGTGGTCGCCAACCCCTAGAACTAGATTATGAGGACGGTACTCTGATTAAGATTTAATTTACCATTAATCAGTTTACAAGCCGTTCAGGCGGTTGGTCCCTTCTTTTGTTATTAACATTATTGTTCAGTGTTAGTACAGGAGGAAACCTGCAATTATTAGTGTCACTGGATATGCCTTCCAACCCGTGTCTTGTGATGGTACTCGATCCCAGGACACTATAGTGAGAGATGCACACTGTACCATCACTCACTGGACCTTCAACACCCATTAACCTTTCTAACAACGATAGACAATATATGACTTGGTTAAATATATTTTTGGTTACAAAAGTAATTTATCAAAATATAAAAGCCATTAACTGAGTTTATTAACATTAATAAGTCCATTGCGGCATGTTAGTGTCAAACCCAAATATTTGTAAAACTTAGGTGACAGACAAGCTCATTAATTCATCATTGTGGACAGTTACCACGTTATTGGTGAATAGGTGATTCTGGTATGTATGTTTATTATTATACCAGTAACTCATTTTATATAGTTTAAGTAGCTTAATAAAACTGTTGTACAATGCTGTATTTGTTCGTTTGATGGTGGACATTTTGTTATTTGTAAATTTTGGATATCATATTCTTAATAGAACCATCGAACTAGTTGCTGGAGGTATGACTTAGGGTTGTGCACGTACCTTGTACCTTCTGTGTGTGGTACAGTTTCTGGCTTGGGCCTTGGACAGTGACAAAGTCTTTGCTTGGGTGTCATCGAGGGAAGGCCAACACACCTTTCACCGTCTATCAGGAACAGTGTCATTAGTTCAAAGTTACACACCATAATAACACTTGACATGTCCCGTAACTTAACAGTGTCACCACCGTTATGGGATGGATCTACAGTTAACCAAAGGTAAGTTTTGTTTGTTTTCCTGTAGTGAGACTAGAGTGTATCTTTGGTATTATTGCATTTACACACCGTTCATTCCTACCACTAATCTATTATCATATTCGAATAAGACGTCTAATTATAAGATAATTTTCATCTATTAGCCTACATTACCGGCGGAAATGTATAATAACGGAGATAGTTTTTCCAAAAAAAATCTACTTTCTTCCATTAACCTCCCGCCATTATCGTCTGCCTCTCACCCAACACTGCTCTCTCTCTCGCGTTTCCTTCATAAATCATCACGGCATGGTAACCGTACACGTCACGCGGCCAGTCAAAAGCGTTTTTGCTTTTGGAACCAATTAAAATTATTTTGGGTTTAATTCAGAGAATATTTGGCCAAATCAAAATCGAGTTTTATTTTGGGTCTCATATTTTGAAATTCAAGTTCAGTTCCGACCATGGAAGTCTGCGATGCATGTCACTTAAAGTATATGGAGCTGATTGCGAGTTTTTGGGATAAAAACGTAGAAACTATAGCATTTGTTCGATTGCATGGTGTTCTTCCAACCTCAGTAAAGTGTACTAAGAGCAAGACTGAATGTAAATATCGCAAAGACCAACACATGTGGCGTTGGGTAAGAATCTCAGAATGCAATGATGAACAAGAACCAGGCCAATAAGGTAAGAAATAGGTGATTCCATCATATAGTGAGTCAGTTAAGTTAGGTTCGGTTAGGTTTTTGTTTTTCTATTTTTTTTTATTTTTTAGTCGCTTAGCCACTTTTTTTTTCAGAAAACGTCAAACGAAAAAAATCGCTAACAAAAAAACAGCTAATTTCCGCCAAAAATGAAGGTTATATTCGGTCTAAACACACACAAATGCACTAGAAAAATATATTTTTTACTTGCTAAAAGTGAACGGTGTGACAATACAAATTTACCTTATCTTTCCTCGACACGCTGGGACATGTAATACACCTCCTTACCATTGATACGACCTCGGCACATCCTTTTGCATTTCGTGACTTTGAACCAGAACAGCCATTCCTTCGACTACTCTTGAAGCCGACAAGATCATCCTGTAACGCTTCACAGTCCATTTGGTTTTTAATTTCTCTGAAGAACTTAGCGCCATCCGAAAACTTTAGTATAGAGGAGTGTATAGCGTCTGGAATATCTTTATGATTTATGAAGCAAACAAACAACATAGGTCCCAGTACTTCAAGGTGTTCATACCTACTTTACTGCACTAATATTTACCTCAAAACACTTATTCAAGATGCTCACACTTACCTCAAGACGCTTACACTTACTTAAAATACGACAAGTGAGAGGCCAGTGTGCATTGATGTGTCTGTTGGTGCTCGTCCTTCAGTCTACCACACACACCTCCAGCATACACTGATGATAGAGGTGATGAGGTGATGGTCAGGTGCTGAGGTGATGGTTGCCCTTGTCTTATGATGTGAGAACAATAGGGTCTTCATCTCTGCTCATCGAGTCCCTCACATGAAGCATTTTGGATATCCTAAACTGTCTCTGCTTGTTCATTTAATTGGCCACAGCAGAGTACATTTCTATTTGTTTGTGAGTATTGAATTTTCTATTATTTTACATTCAGCTGACAATGTTTATATCTGGAGATTCATAGTTTTTATTTTATGCTTGGACAAGAGTTATGTTGGTTCATAGTATAGTATATTGATTAGCTCCCCAAACCAGTCCAGCTTATTTTAACAATTACTTTAATTAATTTTCAACTAGTTATGCCATCTGTCTGAGGTGCGTATATTCAGTGACATTCTCCAAATTCAGATTGTTGGCCCTCCAGTGTTACCTGGGCAGTTGTAAACCTGTTGAAATTACTTTAGTTTTGGTCAAGTTCACTTTCAGCGCTTATATTCTGACGTTTCTCTCTGCTGTTGTATTCTGTATTCGTGTTCGTTATTCTGCCGAGTATGATGAACATTGAACATTATGCCATGATTAAGATGTCTTAGTATACCTTGTACTTTGTTTTCTTTTTGAAGAGAAGTTAGACATTAGCAGTTATACCAATTCTCGGGCATTTACCACGGCGTAATGTATTTATTATTATTATTAATACGTTTTTCAGATATTATCCAGTGCGCCCTCGTGTTACGTTGGTTTGGCTGCCGCTCGCTACCAAACACCAGCATCATCTCTTCCCAGGTGTCATCGCATCTTTCTTCCTTTGATGTTGCTGAAAGAAAGAGTTTAGAGTCTCTTTTTCACTGTGACGGCTCGACAGATTTTCATGGTAGGTTCCAAGAATCCAGTAGGCAGGTTTACTGTAGTCTTGGTTTATTTAGTGTACATTGCCAGAATCTCAACCACCAAAACTTATTCCTTTCCCCGGACCTCCCTGCCACAGAGCGTTTTTCGTCATATAACCTCCATCAGTTCACAGCATCCAGCTTTAAATATCTTTGGTCGGTCTTTGGGGACGGCTCGGTGAATAAAGAAACGTGTTTGATATATCGTTGCACTTTTAATCTGTAAAAAAATTAATTAAAAAAGTATTTATGGATTTTTTTTTAGAAACGAATTATTTGTAAATGGTGATATTCTGAGTCTTTTGTTTTATTTGTTAGATGTCTTTTTTGTCACGACCTTTATTGTCTAGTGTTAGTGCTTTGTTATGGTGTTAATTTATATTCTTATAAAATTGTGTAATAAAGTATTGATGATGTATTAACGTTAACTCTGTATAAGCAGCGAAACATACAGGTCTGCCTCACTGTTTGTGTTGGTATTATTTATACTAAGATGAAGTTAGGAGCGTGTC
Source organism: Homarus americanus (assembly GCF_018991925.1). Lineage (NCBI taxonomy): Eukaryota > Metazoa > Arthropoda > Malacostraca > Decapoda > Nephropidae > Homarus > Homarus americanus. The sequence goes on along the minus strand of NW_024741731.1, from coordinate 664,641 downwards.
TAGTTTACTCCTCATTTTTCAGTTCTGTTAATCTGAGACAAAACAAAACTTGGATCACGTGAAGATTAGGCCCAGCTTATTTATCTTAAGAATAACCTCCCTCACGTTAACCTAACCTTGCCTTGCCTAACCTTACCTAACCTAACTTAACCTTAGAGTGAGTGTTGTTTTAGGTATTTCATATATTCCTGCCCTCCAACAACTCAAATCTTCAAGCAGCTACGTGAACGAAGTCGCTAAACTAAACAGTATATATTAAGACAGATGTTATCTCTTGTGTTAAAATGATAAGTGGTTTTAAATGTTTCTTATTGTCGCTGCTGACCTACTGTTGGTGTGGTCGTGGGTGACCTCATTTAGGGTGAGAGCCAGAAGTGAGGATCGTTAGTGACCTGGGGAGATAGTGGAGGGTGTGGCGAGGTGGAAGAGAAAGAGGGAGAGTGAGGTAAGTGTGAGGTAGGGTGTAATGGAGAAGAGTATTGTAAGTGTGTGTGAGAGAGGGGGGATGAAAAGGTGGGGGAGGGAGAGAGGGGTGATGTGGGGGATAGGAGGGAGGGGGTGGTAGGGGAGGTCTTGGGTGGTGGTGGGGTCAGGTAGGCTACACGCAATAGACTCATCAGAGGGTCATCACGCAAACTCTTCCCTGACACACCCACACTAACACCTGGCTCGATGAAGTAACCTACACCTGACCGCATTAGATACATGATAAGGCAACACCTGTGTATTATATTTTTTATGATATTTAGACGTTTGGGTGTATTCAGGTGTAGCTACAGTGGCGGGTGTATGATGGTGTGTAAGTGTACAGTATATGGTTGGTGCTACAGGTGAGTGTGTGTAGTACACCTGTAGAGAGACACGAGCACTCATAACACGGTGGGTCACCAGGTAGGAGGCACCTGAAGGCCACACCCTCGGCATATTATTATTGAAACTTGTACCCTGAAAGAAAAGTATAAATATAGTGCGTCTTGGTCAGCCTGATAGTGCTGATATAATTTGTTATTGAGTTTCGGCACAGGCAGACAGACAGACACAGGTGAAACCAAACGACTTTATCCACAGGTGGTGTTGAGGGTTGGTGATAGTTAAACGCTTCTGAGATACATGACTGTCTGGTACTTGGTGTTCATTTACGAATTTAGATGATGGAAGAAAAATAATAGAACTCAAATAAATATAATGGTTGCCTCGTGTACGAAGATGGCCGGCTCCAGGGCCATCTAGGCGCGTGAATTTGTTTAAGGTGTAGAAGCTGTCGCCAACACAACAACCACACCCTATAGTTAACGAGCTGCATGACCCAGTGTCAAGAAACAGTCCGAGAAGACCGGATAACTCGCCAACTACACTGGCTAACCATTACCCCGGAACACGATCCGCATATCGATGAACATCCAGGTTCCCAATTACTGCTTGGTAGACAGAGGCAAATGACGTAAAAAGATGACATGTGAGAACCCTGCGCCTCTTCGGTACATCCCCGCCCTGCTCCGCCCCGCCCCGCCCCGCCCCGCCCTGCCATATTTGATTCAGACAAACATTAATACCGTAGTTGGTGTACCGGCGTTGCTCGGGTTTATTTTTTGAGGGATAGTTTATAACTTACGAGTATATCCGTGTTTACCTCCACTACAGTGTTACCTACATTATGTAAATGAATCAGATGTCATAATCATATTGACATTATTAAAATAGCTACATGGAGTGAAAAATATTAAAACATTATTTATTTTTACACCTCTAATGACGTCAGAGCTTGGTCGAACAAATGACAGAAACTTTTCCAAAATTAAATTAAGCAAAAATGCACATTCTGAAAAAAAGTGGTTGTATATTCAGTGATTTTTCTTGGCGTGAAATTACGCTAATAATATCAGCCTTGAAAAAACGTTGTATATAACATGGAAAAGTCGTTATGCGTTGCTGTAGTTACTGTAGGAGTTAAGTGAACCTGGGGGGGGGGATAATGACATCACTCCTGTCAACACTGTACAGTACAGAAGCGCCAGAACAACACACTGATCTGGGAGTTATGTAGATGGTCGTGGGACAGTTAATGGAGCTGGTCGTGGGTCAGTTAATGGAGCTGGTCGTGGGTCCGTGGGTCAGTTAATGGAGCTGGTCGTGGTCAGTTAATGGAGCTGGTCGTGGGTCAGTTAATGGAGCTGGTCGGGTCAGTTAATGGAGCTGGTCGTGTGTCAGTTAATGGAGCTGGTCGTGGGACAGTTAATGGAGCTGGTCGTGGGTCAGTTAATGGAGCTGGTCGTGGGTCAGTTAATGGAGCTGGTCGTGGGACAGTTAATGGAGCTGGTCGTGGGACAGTTAATGGTGCTGGTCGTGGGTCAGTTAATGGAGCTGGTCGTGGGACAGTTAATGGAGCTGGTCGTGGGTCAGTTAATGGAGCTGGTCGTGGGACAGTTTATGGAGCTGGTCGTGGGACAATTAATGGAGCTGGTCGTGGGACAGTTAATGGAGCTGGTCGTGGGTCAGTTAATGGAGCTGGTCGTGGGTCAGTTAATGGAGCTGGTCGTGTGTCAGTTAATGGAGCAGGTTAATGGAGCTGGTCGTGGGTCAGTTAATGGAGCTGGTCGTGGGACAGTTAATGGAGCTGGTCGTGGGACAGTTAATGGAGCTGGTCGTGGGTCAGTTAATGGAGCTGGTCGTGGGTCAGTTAATGGAGCTGGTCGTGGGATGTGTTTTTCTGAAGTAATTTAAACGTTTTACTTGACGAACAAAGCTAGTAGAGTACAACTGGATGATCGTGAATGAAGACAAGTGTGTGTGTGTGTGTGGTGTTCTCTAACCCATACTAACTACTACTCGTTGTTATTCTGTCGTTTAAGTTATAATGTTACTACTACGCTTCAACAACTAAGGTCTTTAAGCGTGTAACAGCAGTGATAATTAATCTAGTTCATCAACAATAAAAGATAATAAGAGATACAACTTTCTGATTATCTTGTCTAACTGAAGGACTGTACGGAACACATTTTGTTGATCTCATTTAAACTTTGTTGGTCTGAAGAAATGACGGTGAACAGTTTTATTAAGATGGTGTCTGAGTGTGTGGGGACCAGGGCCGTGTAGTCGTTGATGCAGGACCATTAGTGGAAAAAAATGATGGCTTTAAACTCAAGATAATGAGGGCCGTTGTCCTATCTTTGGCGAGGTGCCCCGAGCGATGTGGTGAAGAACAAAGACACATATGACCAAAGGTAAACATTGGTCTTTCCTATCTGTGAGAACCCGCAGACTGGCAGAGAGGAATTATCAGACACTAGGTTCCTTTGGACTGGTGAATTTACGGGTTTGGACAGCGTCCAACAGGAGGCAGGGAGGGGGTGGGTGGCAAGCTCTCACTATTGATTTTTGATCAGCACACTCAAACTTTCCTTCCCTGAATGTTGGACACCCAGAGATAATGGGTAAACGACCACCTGCCCCAGTGGTGTGGTGGACGACCACCTGCCCCAGTGATGTGGTGGACGACCACCTGCCTCAGTGGTGTGGTGGACGACCACCTGCCTCAGTGGTGTGGTAGACGACCACCTGCCCCAGTGGTGTGGTAGACGACCATCTGTCCCAGTGGTGTGGTAGCCGACCTCCCACACCACCGCCTACCCTTCACCTATCCTAACTAAACTTAAGCTAACCTAGTGTAACCTTACGACCTCCCAGGTAGCGTGAGGAAGTTTAACCAGGAGATGAAATAATCTTCCGTCTATTTCACCTAAGATAAAGGCTAAAGTTAGGTTACCCAACACTCCATTGCCTTCATCCGGACTCAGGGACTCAACGGATAGAGCGTAGCTGAAACACAAGGTCGTCAACGGTAACTTCCACACAAAGTTTCCAGATCAGTCCGCGTCCAACACCCTCAGTCTGTGTGTGCAGAGAAGACCCGGGCACACTCTATACTTACCAGAAAACACACACACACACACACACACACACACACACACACGCGCGCGCGCGCGCCATACAGCCCTACTGCAGGCGTTGTTTTGTGTGTCAATGAATAAAACGAAAAAACGAGTACTGTATGTGAGAACTTAATTTGTCTCTTACTTTTATTCATATATATATATATATATATATATATATATATATATATATATATATATATATATATATATATATATATATATATATATATATATATAATAATAATAATAATAATAATAATAGCACACACCTGCTGCAACGAACACAAACACACATACACTAGGTTTACGTCTCACTTGCATTCAAATATTTCTCCACAAGGAAAACTTTTCTTTATCATCTCCAAAGACCTGTCGCCCACAACTGGCACACCACCAGACTACACTGACGTACACACTGTTTTATTGTCATCTGACTCATTTGTGTCTTCTTCCATTTCAAGATCTTGAGAAAGAGTCAAAACTGGTCTCCTTGCTCTGCCTCTCTCAGATGAGCGAGTTCTTCGTTGGCATTTTACTGCTATTTACGATGGAAAATATATTCACTGTATTTGCATACCCGCTTGCCAAGTTTTGAGCGAACCGGGGGACAACTGCAGCCAAATGGCTTCGCTCTGAAACCTGGGACACTGTTCACCTGCAGCTGGTGAAACAGGCTAAAAAGATTGCTAGCTGGAGATCACAAATCTGAAGGTTTGGGTGTGCCAGAGCTTTGTTGAGAGGTGCTCGCTGAGGGAACCGAGGCATACGGTAGAGTTAGTTCTAATTTAAGTACAATGGCAGGTCCACAGTTTGTCAGTAACATTGTGGTTGGCGTACATGTCTTGTAGTCATTCTTCTTTAAGAAATAGTGAATTAGGACATGATATTTGCCATATTAAGCTTGACAACAACTGCTGTCTTTGTTAGCAAGGGTTTGATCAAGTGCTTCTCACCCTGGTGATCACCGCCCGTATCTTGGTGAAGCGGTAGGTTATTAGTGCTAATGAAGTAGCAGCCATTCTCCGCTTATCTGTGTTGAACACTAATTAACCTGTAGTATGAGGTGCAACAAAAACTACATCTCTATCTCTTTTGTAAAGTGATCAGTCCAGCTTATTTGAGTCGTGAGGTAGTATATACAAACTAACTAAAAGAGCCCCATGTGTGATATTTGCGAGCCTTATATTGAGCTCTGGTTGGTATATAAACAGGTATATACCGTGTGAGCATATTTTTACCCTTTACTTGTATCCCATCGTCTTTGTGTGTATTGGAGAGACTAAAATTCCTTGATTAGATATAGTGCCACTTTGCTACATATCAAAACAATGATTCTCTCTCAATGTCTAAGAATAAAAGTACACATTATCGCGACCGTGTAAGTGTTAGGTAAAAAGTAAAACAATATATATAACTGAAAACTAAACTAATTCCAAAATAACAGTGTAAATATAATAACCATCGAGGCAGTATATCCGTGTTGGTAACTGTTGGGGCGGAACATTACCTCAGGAGCTCCAACAGTATACAGTTCGAGTCTTACAATTTTATAAAAACTTCATCTAACGCATTATATTGATAGAAGTTCGTTATATCGAGGATCCCTTAGATGTGAACCCCCCTCCTCCTCCCCTATCTAACTGGTTATATGGAGAGAGACGTTCGTTATATGGAGGTTTCACTGAATATTAAAAAAATCTAATTATCTACTTTCAATGGGATCTACTTCCAGAAATTTAAATTGTCTGCGGAACTGAATTTAAATTAAGGTTTGAGTTTGAATTTCCTGCCACGGATTTCAACGAATCTCGATAATTATAACAACTTTCCGTGTTAAAAGTTTGACGAGGGAAAAATACAAAGGCAGTCTCGCATTAGTGAAGTTCAGTATTACCACATCACTTATTAGCTACGGTAATAATGTGTATGATGGGGGAGTGTTGGTGATGGGGGGAGTGTGTGGGGAGTGTGTGATGGGGGGAGTGTGATGGGGAGTGTGTGTGGGGAGGTGTTGGTGTGTGATGGGGGAGTGTGTTGGTGATGGGGAGTGTGTTGGATGGGGGTGTGTGGGAGTGTGTTGGTGATGGGGAGTGTGTTGGTGATGGAGGTGTGTGTTGGTGAGAGAGAATGGGGAGAGAATGTTAGTGCGGAGAGAGAACTTGATGTAGGAAAAAGGGCGTCTATGATCTCTGAGGCAAATGGAAACAAAATATTCAAGTCCAACACACACACACACACACACACACACACACACACACACACACACACACACACACACACACACACACACACACACACACACACACACACACACACACACACACACACACACGCGCGACAACGGGAAACATGATCGATTAGTATATGAGAGTCGATTACTGTGATCACCTCAACGATAATATGATAAAGGTGTTTAATAATTACCTCCGATATTAAATGAATGGTGTGTAAGAAACCTAAGCGTCCTTCCTTCCTTTCTTCATCTTTCTCTCCTTCCTTCCTTTCCTTCCTTTTTTCTCCTTCCTTTCCTTCCTTTTTCTCTCCTTCCTCTCCTTCTTTCCCTCCCTCCGTCCATCCCTCTCTCCCTCTTCTACCTTTCTCTCCTTCCTTTTTTTTCTTCCCTCCCTCACGCCTTCCTTCCCTCCCTCCCTCCCTCCTACCTTCTTTCCCGCCTTCCTTCCCTCCCTCCCTCACCCTCAGGCCATCACCCAGCTCATACCCTTCGTAAATCTTATTCCGGTGATTTGTTGTGAAGGAAGAGGGGCGATAAAATGAACGGTGATAAGAGAGGAAGAGGGAGGAGGAGGCGGAGGAAGAAGAACGTGATGATGGATGAGTGGAAGCGACAGGTGTTAATAATTTAAACCTTCCCGAGACGAAATTAGACGAAGTGTTTGTGAGGAAAAACTTGAAACTTGTCCTCCTCAAAGGTTTGGAAAAAATATCGGGGTAATCTGTCTCAGGGATTTCATTCTCAAGTCAGACTGCTATAATAGTTTCTCCAAATGACATAAAAAAAGAAAAGAAGAGAATTTCATTGTTTGTCTTTCCTGTCTAGTTGTGGTAATCTGTCACTTGTTCCTGTATAAGATGATGACGTGATATTCAAACACCCTCACACTATCGTTAGGGAGATGATGATAGGTGGAGGGGGAGGGAGGGGGGTAGTTATAGTATGGAAACGAGAGGGAATTATAGAGGGACGTGGGGAGAGTGAGGAGATGATAGATCCATGTAATATAATTCGGATTTGTGTACTTACCGAGAGTGGCTTCACGTTTTCATCAAAGGGGTGACTCGTGATGTGACAAATGAGAACCAGTTCATCAGAGAGGGTGGGCGTGAGGTCGTGGAGGTGAGAGAGGGTGGGGGGTGTGAGGTGGTGGTGAGTAGGGTGTGAGGTGGTGGTGGGTAGGGGGTGAGGTGGTGGTGGGTAGGGTGTGAGGTGGTGGTGGGTAGGGGGTGAGGTGGTGGTGGTGGAGGGTGTAAGAGTGTGTGTGAGAGAGATAATAGTCATGTTTGAGAGAGAGAGAGAGAGAGAGAGAGAGAAAGGTGTGAGTGTGTGTGTGTGTAATAATTCACCTCTTCTCATTAACGAGGAAATTTCAAAGGATTTAAGCTCGGAAAATTTTCTCTGTATTAATTGTGTCACCTCATAATTTTGTCATTCAGTTTCTGGACGTAAAGGATAATGTTATTTATTTATTTTTATTTTTACCATCATTATCATTTATGTTATTAGAGATCTATTTTTTTTGTCCATCTTATAATTTGTCAGTTTTTAGTTTTTATCACATGAAGATTATACACCATAGTTCATTTTTACCTGATGATTAAAAACTCTCACGGTACCTGGGGGTTTAATTAGGTTAGGTTTGGTTAGGTTAGGTTAGCATCAGGTAATATAAGCTCGGGGTGTCGGTGGCAAGGAGTTGTTTTGGTTAAGATGGGATACTAGTTACTCCACTACCTTGACAAGATACTGGTCCACCCAAGGGTTATCCCACCATCTGTAAACACAACCCAGAATCCAAACCGGGTCTCTTGGCTTGCGAGATGTAAAGCCTACCACTAAAACTACGAAAAATATGTGATTATGAGAGTAAGTGAAATAATGGTTGGGAATTCCGTAGAGTTTATTGGGATGGATGGGAGAGAGAAAATGACGGGCGGGCGTATAGTATATATTATTACCTTCTGCAGCTAAATGATGTTCACGGTTATTCGCTGACGCAGTTCCAGACTTTGCTCAGCAGTTTGAAATGGAAGGGACCTCGTTATTGTCCACGTGTTAATTACTCTCGAGTTTGGAATGGCTGTTGTTGTATTTATTAACAGCTCTCTCTCTCTCTCTCTCTCTCTCGTCCTGACCCTCCTCCTCCTCCTCTTTCTCTTCCTCCTTCTCCTCCCTCTCTTCCTCCTGCCCTCCTTCCTCTCCTCCTCCTCCCTCTCCTCCACTTCTTTCTCCGCCTACCTTATTCCATCTATTCATCCTCCATCTCCTGTTCCTTTATATCCTCCTCCTCCTCCCTTATCTCCTCCTTCTCCTCCTCCTCCTCCTTCTCTTCCTTCTCCTCTTACTCCTTTTCCTCTTCTCCTCTCCTCCTCTTTCCTCTTTGGAAATCTACAATTGTTTGTGGTTGGTATGAGCATGATTACCACTGTTTCTCAACTTGCCCATAACATAACATAACACCTGTAATGTGAAATGCTGGAAAATAATAATTGATTCCAAGAAAACATTATTTTTTTCAATAGACTTGTTAATTAGATAAGAACATTTATGTGATTCAAATGTTACAACGTCACGTTCCTCTCTCTAAAGCCTCCGTCACGTTCCTCTGTCTTCACCCTCCGTCACGTTCCTCTCTCTAAAGCCTCCGTCACGTTCCTCTGTCTTCATCTTCCGTCACGTTCCTCTGTCTTCACCCTCCGTCACTGGCATCTCGATGTTTTGCATGTGTCTCAGCCTCCGTTCCATCACCACCGTAACTTGTGTCTCTCTGTCTAAAGTGAGTTTCGACTTTGACGTGAGATGCAACATCGACGGCGGGAAAGTTTTTTTTCTTGTCGTGTCTGAGGAACTAAGTTGGGAAATTCCTATTCAAAGAAGGTCAGTTGGGTCGACGATACCGATCTGACTGAAGGAACTACAGTCGTGAAAAAAAAGATCTCCTTTAATATAAGAAATTCCTTATTAAATATTATTCATTATTGATATTGTTTATTTTTCAATCTTGACTTACAAAAAAAAAAAAAATCATTTCTTAATAAAATTCCACGCAATAGATGAAGAAGAAATGTAACGTGGTCATGTTTTGAGGTGTTTTGGTATCTCATCCTAAATATGGTATCGAATATGGATACTTTCTCCTCTTTCCTCTGCTCAGATGGTTCCTCTGGTGGTAAGCTACGTGTTACTGACCTCATCACACTTGTTGTTGATTGTGTAAAGTCTGTGTGTGGGGAGCCTCCAAGAAGGGTTAAAGCATCGTCTTTAAAAAGGGTTAAGCCATCCTCTTTAAGGGATTAGGCTATCGTCTTTAAAGGATTAAGCCATTGTTTTTTAAAGGATTGAGTCATGTAGTCTTTAAAATGGTTAGGTCATCGTCTTTAAAGGATTAAGCCATTGATTTTTAAAGGATTAATTCATCGTCTTTAAAAGTTTAAGCCACCGTCTTTAAAGGATTAAGCCATTGTCTTCAAACGGTTAAACATCATCTTCAAAGGGCTAGGCATCCTTCCATATATTCTCTGGTGACTCTTCCCAAATAAACATCCCTCACAGACTTGGTATACTTTTCACTGGAACTCCTGGTCGATAACATTAAAAACATTTCTCATTTAATGTTTTCCCGATAACATTTTATAAACATTTCAACGACGGCATTTCTACAAGACACATTTCCTGGATAATATGATAAAGGTATTTTTTTCCCCTGGTTGTTGTCCTCCCAGCTAATTGGATTATGTTATATTGTTTTGTTTTTTCCTGTGGTGTAAGGGGAGAGAAGGAAGGGCTGGGAGGTGTAAGGGGAGAGAAGGAAGGGCTGAGAGGTGTAAGGAGACAGGAGGGGCTGAGAGGTGTAAGGAGACAGAAGGAGGGGCTGGGAGGTGTAAGAAGACAGAAGGAGGGGCTGAGAGGTGTAAGGAGACAGAAGGAGAGGCTGGGAGGTGTAAGGGGACAGAAGGAGGGGCTGAGAGGTGTAAGGAGACAGAAGGAGGGGCTGAGAGGGATGTTGTCACGCTGTAGTGCCAACGAGGTTCTGATGTGTCAGCTGTTTCGTGTGTCAGTCCGAGAGTGTGAACAAGACGGTGGTGACGGAATGTTTGTTGATGATGTGGTCCAAAGATCTCGATCGGGTGTGTTTAGCCAGTGTAATGAGAGCTTTCTGTTATCCGACCGAGAGCCTTGTGTTATCCGGCTGAGAGCTTTCTGTTATCCGGTCGAGGCCCTTCTGTTATCCGGCCGAGAGCTTTCTGTTATCCGGCCGAGAGCTTTCTATTATCCGGTCGAGGCCCTTCTGTTATCCGGCCGAGAGCTTTCTGTTACCCGGCCGAAAGCCTTCTTTTATACGGCCGAGAGCCTTCTGTTATCCGGCTGATGGATGTTTAAGGCATCTCAGGATTATATACTTAACCGATGATCAAAATTTCGTCTCCCCTTTTTTTATATAAATTGAATGGAAGAAAAATTTAAGCCTGAGATTGAAAAGTAGTTGTTGTTTTGAATACCAAACCTAACCTAACCTAACCACAACACACTGTCATTGTTTACTGTAGGCGTCGACAACTGTATCAATCACACACACACACACACACACACATCTCACCTCCTCCTCTCCCTGTCCTCCCCCTCCCCTTCCCCCTCTCCTTCCCCCTCCCCTGAGATTAACACCACTCCTACTGTCAGATCCGCATTCATTATCATTTAATATTTTCTTCAGCCTTTTATCGTTGACTCACCCAGACTAAACGTGGTGAAGGCAGCTGCGAGGATTCCACAGCCTCACCAACCAGCGGAGGGAGGGAGGGAGGGGGAGAAGGAGGGGGGAGGAGGGGAGAAGGAGGGGGGAGGGGGGGAGAAGGAGGGGAGGGGGACACGATTAAAGATTCATTCAAGGATTTCCTGTCGATCCTTTGTGTTCGCTAGACCAGTGTGCGAGGCTCTTAATGTGTGTGTGTGTGTGGAGTGTGAGTGAGTGTGTGTGTGTGTGTGTGTGTGTGTGTGTGTGTGCTGTACTATATGTGTGTATATGTATGTGAGTGTACGTAGCTGTGTATGTATGTATAGTCTTGTACATACACACACTAATTAAAGTTTTATAATGCAGGTCCACCTCGGTGACTCTGGGAACATTATTAACATGTACTGTACTTTGTAATCTCGTGGTACATGTACTGTTGAAGTAGTACACATTATGTACTGTACAGTCTTCCTCAACCATGATACACCGCGCGGTATCTGTAGAGAGATAGTAACATGTAGAGAACTTGAGACAGTATATACATTTATCTGTCTCCTATGTCTCTCTCCCTCTCTTTTTATCTATCTCATTGTATCTCTCTCTCTCTTTGTCTCTCTCACTGTTTCTCCATCTCTCTTTGTCTAATTGTATCTCTCTCTCTCTCTTCATTTCTCCTTCTACCCCTCCTCTTCCTCCTCCTTCTTAGACTTCCACCCACTTCTTGCCCATCATGAGAGTTTATTCTGTCGATAATTGAACCAGAGCAAAGAACTGTATCCCGATTCTATTTTTTTTTGGGGGGGAGAGGGGGAGGGGGCAGGGGTAGGGGAGGGGGGAAGGGGGTTGGGGGAGGGGGAAGGGGGGGTTAAAACGGAGAAAACTTTGTCCTCCTTCCTGGGATGAGAGCCAACAGTTTGATTGTTTGCTTGACGATGACTTACGCTATTGTTTATCGGGATATTGTTTGATTTTCTTTGCTTTATTTTGCTTTGTTTTGTTTTGCTTTGCTTTATTTTGCTTTGTTCTCCTTTGTTTTCCTTTGCTTATTTTCCTTTGTTTGGTTTGGTTGGTTGGAAAGGGTGGAAAGGGGTCGGTATTATGTGACTGTTAACCTTTGTATCTTGGTTGTTTTGACGAGTCCTTCCTGTAGGTGAGTGAAGTCCTTCCTGTAGGTGAGTCAAGTCCTTCCTGTAGGTGAGTCAAGTCCTTCCTGTAGCTCAATAAGTCAGCTCTGATGTGAAGTTTAACGAAGAAATGTATGAAAACTGACACAAAACATTATTCCACTTTGAAAGAAATAGTCAACGTTCAATTTTGATGCAACGAAATAAAAAAAAATTGAATTATGTTAAACGATATCGGGGAGTCCCTTAAATGTTACAAAATATATCGGTGACGCAGGTTTGTTTCAGAATAAATCGGTGACACGAGTTTGTTAAGGGTCAGGAGGTCAGGAAGGAGTGTGGGGAGGAGGTCACGGAGGAGTGTGGAGAGAAGGTGATGCAGGAGTGTGGAGAGGAGGTCAGGAAGGAGTGTGGAGAGGATGTCAGGAAGGAGTGTGGAGAGGAGGCTGGGGAGGAGGGCCAAGGAGGGGAGAGGAGGCTGTAAGGAGGGGAGAGGAGGTCAGGAAGGAGGTGAGAGGAGGTCAGAAGGAGTGAGGAGGAGGCAGAAGGAGCGTGGAGGAGGTCACGGAGGAGTGTGGAGAGAAGGTGATGCAGGAGTGTGGAGAGGAGGTCAGGAAGGAGTGTGGAGAGGATGTCAGGAAGGAGTGTGGAGAGGAGGTCAGGAAGGAGTGTGGAGAGGAGGTCAGGAAGGAGTGTGGAGAGGAGGTCAGGAAGGAGTGTGGAGAGGAGGTCAGGAAAGGAGTGTGGAGAGGAGGTCAAGAAGGAGTGTGGAGAGGAGGTCAGGAAAGGAGTGTGGGTAGGAAGAAGGTAAGGCAGGGAACCCTCGAGGCTGCAGTGGGTAGCAGCACTTGCACAATGGAGTGAAAAAGGGGCGGCGCGTCCGTGTTACCAAGCATACTCCGGCTGCGCATGAGCACCTGGCTTCCGGCTGCACCACCACGCCACTCTACTCACGGCTTTACTCCAATTTCTTCCCCTATCTCTCTTCCGAGTTCTCTAAATCGTATGTCCTATCGAAAATGAATCCCTTATCTGTGTAAAATCATCACTTAACAGAGTGCGGTAATGGGGATAATATGAATAAAGAGGAAGGAGAAGTAGATGGTGTGTATGACATCCTATAGCGGGCGAGGAGGAAGGGAAGGTGGCAGCCAACCAGCAGCTGTGGCTCAGTGTGGTGAGACCCCAGGACAAGGACGGGTGTGAGCGTTCCCGCAGTTCGCCTTCTACCAGGCCTACATATCTTAAAGCACACTAATAACCTCGTAGCTGGCTCCTATACCTAATGCCAGGCCGTCTCTGCCTAGTTTCGCCTTCCACAGCAAATATCAAGGCTCCTTAGATAGCATACCGGATATCAAATATATAGATACCAGTCTGATAAAAAGGTAACGAAGTGGCCTTCATCGTTATTACCAGTAATTCTCGACCAATTCCAGGTCAGCAATGTAGTGTAATGGTGCTAGAATAAGCTGTTGTATCATGCCTCGGTGGACTGTAACAACCGCAAAACTCGTGTCCGTGTAATTTGATGTTATAATCTCGAGTGATAATCCGACATGATCAAGCAATACCACAAGTGTCCATTAAGAGGAACTCATGAATAGAGAAAGATATAAATAAGGCTGTAAAACGAGGGAGGAGAAGGGTATATTAGTGGAAGATTTAAAGGAGGAATAACATTATCTAGAGCACAACGGGAGGCGAGGAACGAACGAGTACTGTGTAATCTTCACAATGTGCGAGGTAAGTTAACCTACTGTGTAATAAGGCATGTAAACCCCCTAGTGATGTGTGGCGACGTCAAGTGCTTCATCTCCTAGAGTAGTTCACGCCTTTGGTACCATCGACTAGGACCTTTAAAGTAGGGTTGTAGAGTACTGTAGTAGTACTATGGTGTAGACGAGGAGCCTAGTTGGTCAGTGAGCTACCTACTACATCTCGCTCTACACTGGGAGGAGGAAGTAGGTAGACGGGTTTTTTATTTCATGTTATTTTATTTATTTTTTAATGCGTCAGTGGGTAGATACATCTTTACTCAGCCATTAAGTAATAAAGAGGGTAAGGTAACTCTTCTCGGAAACCATTCACTAATGAGGTGGAGCTCCGTGTCTTTACCAAGTAGATACGTAACTAGTATTGGCCCTGTTAGGCTTATCCAAGTAGTCTCTTATTAGATACTGGGAAGCATAATCAACGAGGGATTATCTTCATTAGGATGTTACTAAATTACGTTGAGTGTTGGATGGGTGAGAATGGTTATAAAGAGCTGAGGTTCTGGTCTTTGTGGTACAGATCGTCTTTCTTTGTCATATGATTTGCAACTTGTGGATCTTTTTGCATTATGTTGGACTGATTCTCTGAGAAGTCAAAAATAATGTTGCTCAGGTTGTTCAGGTTTACCAGTGGGCTATTTAAACGCCACGATGTTTGTTACGATCCACTTGTCACATTATATAGTATGTTATGTAACGAGATGGTGTAGATTATATGTACGACACAACCAACTGAATCTACAGTCGATTATAATCACTGTTTCCTCTTCCTCAAGACTTGCTGATCGTCTGTATGCTTCGCTGTGTTGTGTGAGTCAGACGCACTCTCTTAGTACTGGTAATAGGTTAGGTTAGGTTAGGTTCACTGATACTGTAGACTGATCAATACTGAGAGGTCTTGTTTTAAAATTTATGTGCAAAACATCAAATGGGAATCCTCGTTCTGTCTGGGTACAGGAATCATCATTGAACACTTGTTTTAAAATGTAAGTGTTCAACAAGAGAAACAATCAGGTCCCTTTGTAGATCTTCTGATGGGCGTATGAGTTGAGCCAAGACCCGTCGTAGTTGACCCGTCGTAGTTGACCCGTCGTAGTTGATTGTGCGATATATTAACTGAGTCTATGGCTGTATCATTTCAGAGACTGATTGTGTATTGCAGAAACATTTATTATTTACGGATGGTGATGGTAATCTGTTTTAGAGCTTATACAGTATATATGGAACTCTTGTCTCTAGATTCTTGTAGACATCTTTTCAAGAACTTTATAGTAGTGTCGTGGGTGAAGGTTTATCTTGTAGCTGGGTAGCGGTGGCATCCAGTTCAAGCTAAGGTGGCGGCTTTCTTTATGCTCCGTGGTAGTTGCAGCTTACTGTAGCGTTTTTAGTATAGACTACCAAAACGACCGTCAGTGGTGGTGTGTGAAGCTCGACCATAGCAGACGACGTTCCTACCGCTGTACTCCAAGCAACTCATCATTAAGTGTAATAAATTGTAATCACAGAGAGGAGTATTGACAGCTTGGTGTGCTTACTATTAATGAAAAGTTGTCACGAGCTATTTTCTTCAAGGTTTTCTTCATGTTAAGGGAATAGCGACCCTACAGCCCTATATGCAAGGTCGTTTGGATTGAGTGTTTGGGTAATTTAATGTTTTTTCACAAGGTAAGAGCGACCATAATATCACCCTTAGCGTTAAGATCGATAAGAGTGACATTGCCTTATCGTGTTAAGTCCCGTTAGCTGTTGACTTTTCTGTCTCGTGGTTCTGGAAGGTTGAGTTTTTACCTGCTGTGAATTACCATGTTAAGCCATTAGCAACAATTGTAAAGGGCGTTTGTTGTACAATGAAGGTCAATATTAAACCAATAGCCGGTGTCAGATAGAATATTGACCCCTATGGAAAAGTTACCCACGGGTCAGTTCTCTATTGTGGAAAGCTGAATATATCCACAGTTTATTCATTATACTTATAAGAAAGATACAGAATATTCATAAAATAACCTAACCTAACCTAACCTAACCTAACCTAACCTAATACTTAGTTATCTAAACAATGTGCACATTCTACAAATTAAAGCAGAAACTATTTAGCCTATAGTGCCTACACCATGAAATATACATACAGTAATCTATACAGCATGTGTATGTATGTAAATGGGACAGAGGCATTTTTCCACAAAGGGGGCAACTACTGTATATAAACTAGAAAACTGACCTGGGATTCAGTTTTCCATGGGGTCAGATTTTTTATATAACTAACTGCCTTGTTCTCGTTAGTGTAAGATCGCTGGTACCGCAGTAATGATTTTTGTGTTTACGTCTTTCAGTAAATTACGATCCACCTAAACCTAATAATGATATACTGTGACACTTGTAGTTGTGTGATCATCGTCAAGTCTTTTGGACCAGGTGTTGGCAGAAGCAAGAAATAACTCCAATGTGATATCGATATAATGTCATAGTCAGTAGCTTAGAATGGATCACCTGAAGCTTAGACACCCCAGCTTTATTTCACCCTAACGATACCTAGGGGTGATTTAGGTTAGCGTTAAATTGGCTATTCAGGTGAAAATTAATAAAACCTGGGGTGTGTAATCTTCAGATGATCCGCTTAGAATAAAGATGTCGCCCTTGTTATGAAGATTAATGTAAAAACGACTAATGAATTAAGATGATCACCCAACCTCACAAGGATGTACTGTTCCACTGAGCCTTATAAGGTATACTTTGTTCCACGTACTACACTCCTCAAAAAATATGCTCATATGTGAGACAATATGACACAACGGACGAAGGATTTTGACAACCCTACCGAGACAATAGGAGTTGCAGTGTTCATTTTGAAATTCATCGAAGTGTTGTCGGGTTGGTAGTGCCGTCGGGTCGGGTTTGGGAGTGTTGTCGGGTCGGGTTGGCAGTGCTGTCGGGTCGTGTTTAGGGGTGTTTTCGGGCTGTCAGTGCGGTCGGGTCCTGTTTGGCAGTGCTGTCAGGTCGGGCTGGCAGTGTTGTCGGGGAGGACCTAGTTGACGGGGATTAGTTTATTGTCTAGGCTGGGCAGGTGATCATATGGGTTGGTTGAGATGAACGGAATTGACTCGGGTGATTTAACTAGTTTAATCGAGGTGCCTAATCGAGTGTTCTCATGACCCTACGGTACACGGGTCACTAGAGAGCGTCGTGTGTGTGTGTAGGCGAAGCAGGTGTTGTCTAGTCTCTCTCTCACCAAGTACTGCAGGGTGTAGAAGGCGTTGAAGGAGGTGTAGTGGGGTTGGGGGAGGTGTAGGTGGAGGTGGTGGAGGAATAGGTGGGGTTAGGGGAGGTGTAGGTGGAGTTGGAAGAGGGTGTAGGTGGGGTTAGGGGGGTGTGTAGGTGGGGCTAGAGGTGTGGGTGGGCTGGAGGGAGGTGTGGGTGGAGGTGGAGGAGGTATGGGTGGGGTTGGGGGGGGAGGGTGTGGGGTGGGTTGGATGAGGTGTAGGTGGGGCTAGGGGAGGTGTGGGTGGAGCTGGAGGAGGTGTAGGTGGAGGTGGAGGAGGTATGGGTGGGGTTGGGGAGGGTGTGGGTGGGGTTGGAAGAGGTATGGGTGGGGTTGGGGGAGGTGTGGGTGGGGCTAGGGGAGGTGTGGGTGGAGCTGGAGGGAGGTAGGTGGGGCTAGGGGAGGTGTAGATGGGGTTGGAAGAGGAGGTGTGGAGTGGGGTTGGAAGAGGTGCATGGAGGTGGGGTTGAAAGAGGTGTGGGGAGTGGGGTTAGGGGAGGTATAGGTGGGGCTAGGGGAGGTGTAGGTGGGGTTGTGAGGTGTTGAGCGGTGTATGGAGGGGTTGGAAGGGGTGTCCGGTCTTGTTTATATTAGATGGGTCAACTGGTTTGGCTTGTTTAGAGGTGTTGACTATGTTTAGCGGCCCCGGCTGGCTATATTAAGGCATCAGTTGCTTGGCAGGGATAGCGAGCCGTGCCTTAATGATGGGTATACCTTATATAGTTGACCTGATATGCTTGGCTAAATCACCCAACTGGCCTGTTAGTCTCAGATACTTAATAGGATAAAGCCGTGGATAGTTTTGAAAATGGAGGATTCATTGTTAGCGAAAAAAAATGGTTCACCTGAAGATTAAACACTCCTGCTTATTTCACCAGATGATTACGCACCTTAACGTTACCCGAGGAGGTTAGGTTAGGTTAGGGTAGGTTAGGTTTGGTTTGGTGAGGTTAGGGTAGGTTAGGTTTGGTTAGGTTAGGTTAGGTTAGGTTTGGTTAGGTTTGGTTAGGGTAGCTTTGTGTTAGGGAGTTTAATCATCACGTGAAATAAGCGAAGGTGTTTAATCTTTCAGTCTATTTCGCCGGGAATTTTTCAGCGTCAGGGAAAATAAAATTTTGGCTTTACCGCGCTGAAAAAAAAATTAAGGTTTATTGAATTTTATATATTTATTAATGATATATAATGGAGTGTTTTTATTTTTACTCTTTTAATAAACACAGATTTTTTTATTTATGTTTGTTCTATAATATAACCCACCATAGTTTGTTTGGTTAGGTTAGGTTAGTAATGACTAGAGTGTGTGGTAGCCTAGCTTACTCTACGATGATGTTTGGTTGTACTGGAAAAAATATACTGTATATCATGTTCTTGCGATAAAGATTCATCTGTTGACGGTTAATTGATATTTTTCTGAAATTTTACGCTGATTGTATCAATATTAGGGGAGGGAGGGTGGTGGTGGAGGGAAATGAGTGTGGTGGTGGAGGGAAGTGGTGGTGGTGGAGGGAAGTGGTGGTGGTGGAGGGAAGTGAGTGTGATGGTGGAGGGAAGTGAGTGTGATGGTGGAGGGAAATGGTGGTGGTGGAGAGGAAGTGAGTGTGTGGTGGTGGAGGAAGTGAGTGTGGTGGTGGGAGAAGTGGTGGTGGTGGAGGGAAGTGGAGTGGTGGTGGGGGGAGGAGGGGAAGAGTGGTGGAAGGGTGAGGGAAGTGGTGGTAGAAGGGGGAGGGAAGTGGTGGTGGAGGTGGAGGGAAGTGGTGGTGGGGGTGGAGGGGGAGGGAAATGGTGGTGGAAGTAGAGGGGGAGGGAAGTATTGATGGTGGAGGTGGAGGGATTGTGGTGGTGATATTGATGGTGTTAGTTGTGGTGATGGTGAAGATAAAATGGTAGAAAGTTACTGTTGGTGATAATGGTGGAGGTTTCGAGTCTGTGGTGGTGAAAGAAGGTATAGTGTGATGGTGAAAGAAGCAGTATAGTGATGAAAGAAGATAGTGTATAGATATGAAGGAAGAATTCATATATTAGAGAATAAAATCTACAATGATTTCCTTCAGATAATTTTTGATAAACACATCATAAGACATCTCTCTCTCTCTCTCTCTCTCTCTCTCTCTCTCTCTCTCTCTCTCTCTCTCTCTCTCTCTCTCTCTCTCTCATGTCTTGTTTCGTCACTCATTTAATTCTATCTATGAAATTGGCTTCTTTGCGGGTCTGACTTTTACCGAGTTCTGTACAGCTTTAACGAGTATTGTACAGCTTTAACTAGTTCTGTACAGCTTTAACGAGTATTGTACAGCTTTAACGAGTATTGTGCAGCTTTAGCGGGTTCTGTACAGCTTTAACGAGTTCTGTACAGCTTTAACGAGTTCTGTACAGCTTTAACTAGTTCTGTACAGCTTTAACGAGTATTGTACAGCTTTAACGAGTATTGTACAGCTTTAACGAGTTCTGTACAGCTTTAACGAGTATTGTGCTGCTTTGAGGGATTGGTTTGTTATCTTCTAATCCCCTAAAAATAATTCGCGGTCTTTCCTAGTGACACGATCATTTCCAAGCTTAATCACTCGCTATTTTACACACACACACACACACACACACACACACATTTGTTAATTCATCGTTTCCAGCTACAATGTGAGTGTCGCCTCCCTCCCTCCCTCTCTCTCCTCCCTCTCTCTCCTCCCTCTCTCTCCTCCCTCACTCCCTCACTCCCTCCCTGCCTCCCTCAGCCTCACCTTACTCCCTCTGTCTCCCTCACCTCTTCAGTCCTCCCCTCCCTCACCTCTTCAGTCCTCCCCTCCCTCAAGTCCTTAGCAGCGTGGCCCTCTAGCGGATTTTCTCCATATTATTGTTGTTCTTTAGATGTTATTGTTTATTTTACCATTACCGGGATAATGTTTACCTCACATTACCGGGATGATGTTTACCTCACATTACCGGGATAATGTTTACCTCACATTACCGGGATGATGTTTACCTCACATTACCGGGATAATGTTTACCTCACATTACCGGGATGATGTTTACCTCACATTACCGGGATAATGATGTTTATTATAGAAATGCGCGGGGACATTGTTTATCTTAGCGAATGGTGTGAGTGTCGTGTCTCTTGTGTAGTGAAGATTAATTCGTGGTCTACAATGAACTGGTGTAGTTATTCGTTCACCTGGAGATAATTAACAACGTGTCAGTGATTAGAAAGATTGGTTGTTTTGTAAATCTGATTCAGATGTGAGGAATATTTATCATTCTCTCTCTCTCTCTCTCTCTCTCTCTCTCTCTCTCTCACATAGACTTAATCCGTAGGCAACAGTGAGATAAGTACCGTAAGTAGTAGTAGTAGGGAAGTTGTCTGAGAGAGTTTCCTCAGTCAACGGGATAGCAGTAGGTAGGCTGGGTAATTAGCTCCCTGTAAATGGGTTAAGTCACTCGCAAGGTATATGCTAATTTGTTTAATAGTGTGAGAGACGTGGTTTATTTTTGGAGAGGCAATAGTAGCGAGGATGGGGTGCTGACGTGGTTTCTTTTTGGAGAGGCAATAGTAGCGAGGACGGGGTGCTGACGTGGTTTATTTTGGGTGCTGACGTGGTTTATTTTGGAGAGGCAGTAGTAGCGAGGACGGGGTGCTGACGTGGTTTATTTTGGAGCGGCAATAGTAGCGAGGACGGGGTGCTGACGTGGAGAGGCTGTGGTGGTGCTGACGTCCCTATCCATACTATTTACAACGTCTATTCTCCAGTATCCATTAAGAGGTGATGGTGTGGGTCTGGCGTGATGGCAAATTAGATTTCCTGCATCTTCCAACCTTTCCTCAGTTCCTGTGCCTTAAGGCGGTGCTGTCAAAGAGGTTTCACAGCGCTGTCTCTAAAGCCCCTGTGTGTGTGTGTATCTGTGTGTGCGTGTGTGTGTGTTATGGTCATGAAAGGTGTTCTAGATTACGAAAAGACATGAAAAAGATGACACTGGTTACTTAAATTATTTCCTATATTAATAAAAGTCAAAGAAACGATGTAATTACTTTTGACAACGAGGAATGGACGAGTTTTGTGGGGACGTGCATTAACCCGAGAGTGACTGCAGTGACCAATCAGGGCTGATGTGTGGTACCAGTGACCAATCAGAACTAATGAAAGTTACCAGTTACCTATTAAAGTAGTAGTAATGACCAATCATGAGGAGGGATATTGTTGTTGATGTAAGATCGTCGGGAAACACCGGTAACCACACACTCAGCCACTTACACAGCGTCAGTGCAAGTCGAGGTAAGCTAGGGTGCACAGTGTAGTATTGTCTAGTGCTCTTTCCGTGGAATATTTTTATATACACAATACCGAAAGGGAAAATAATTAAAGAAATAAATTCCCAGTGATTTTTTTTATATATACAATGACTGAAGGACAAAAGAAAGTGACGATAATGATACATACTTTAGTAATGTTTAAGCGGCGGAGGAATAGGATATGGTCAGAAGGTCGACGAAGTGAACAGAGGTGAGTTTGTTGGTGACACAGCATTAACATGGCCATTACTTGCTCATAATTCAAGGCACTGGATGATGAATTTTAGGTCTTGTGTTTCATAAATATCACAAATTCTAAACTCTTAAGTAAACAGAAGAATTAATCGGGAACTATGGATAGAAGATTTGTGTGATCTAGCAGCATTGTCCAGGAAAGATGGCTTGTTGGTTAGTAGGATTTAAATTTCGCGACGGTCAGCATTCTTAACTAACACGTAATAATTGAATGCATTTTAGGTACAGTGAGTATATTTTCATTATTATTTGTTGTGGAATAATCTGTAGTAGTGGTTAAATTGAGTATGTGTCGTACGATTCTCTTCAAAATATGAAAGACCATAATAGTAATACGCTAGTAACTAGTGAACGACATCATTGGTTACGCCATTTGTTTATATAACTCTCTATATATACCTCCTTTGTATACATGATGAACCCAGTGTGAACATGTATGACGCTTTAACCCAATAGATTATATTCCTTAATCTAAACAGTTAATATTTATAACGCTAAAACTCGTGCCAAAGTATACAGTATGTGTGCGTGTGTGTGTGTGTGTGCCAGTTAAGAGGAAAAATTAGCTAAGGAACCATTGAGACTATCCTGGTGGTTCCTTTAAGCGATAGATGTTAATACAGTAATCCTAAACGAAATCACCCAAATAATAGCGACTTAAGTTAGAAAAAAATAAAACTTAACTTACACCTCCTGCAAATACCTTACCATAGCGTCCTGCCAAGTTACATTAAATAGTGCTTCTAATTCAACATTACCTAACGTACTCGTAGGTAATATAACAACATTTGAGTGTATTAATCCATAAGACACACACACACACACACGTATATATATTGGGTAGAGTTATGTTAGTAAATAGTTCAGATATAATTGATTCGAATCCATTTGTTAACCTACTCCAGCTAAATTGTCCTAAAGTATCGCACGAGTTTATAAATGTTTACATAAAAATTAACTCGCTGTAGAAATGTTTAGGATTTGTGTTAATTCGCTATTTTTTGTGTTTTGTTTTTTCGTAGTTTATGATGTGTAAGAGTTATTTAATTTTTGTCGTTAGTAGAAACAATGGATTTTTTCACGCCGCTCGTCACACAAATGGTGGTTATGGATGGAGTCGTGTTGAGGTGATTATGGTCGTTTGTTGTATATTAAACGTATGGTGATTTTTTTTATATAATTTGTGTGTGTGTGTGTGTCAGTCAGTTTGAGGTTTAAATGCACACACCATCCTCCTACACATATTTCCACACGTATTTATCCATACACACACGCACACTCATTTTGGTAATGGACCTTTTACCTGTGGCTTACCTGTGTCTGAGTGATGACACTAAGGCAGTGGTCACTCGGGTGTCTTCTCCCCTTACAGCAATAACACCACACCTGTAACACCACCACACCTGTAACACCACCACACCTGTAACACCACCACACCTGTAACACCACCACACCTGTAACACCACACCTGTAATATCACACTGTAACACCACACCTGGAGCACCACACCTGTAACACCACACCTGTAACACCACACCTGTAATAACACCACACCTGTAATAACACCACATCTGCAATAACACACTTGTAACACCACACCTGTAACAACACCTGTAACACCACACCTGTAACACCACACCTGTAATAGCACACTCTAACACCACACCTGGAGCACCACACCTGTAACAACACCACACCTGTAACAACACACCTGGAGCACCACACCTGTAACAATAACACTACACCTTAGATTAAATTGTACCTCAGGTGGCCAATTTTTTGGGTGTTCTGACCCTCCCTTCCTACAATTTCCATTATTTTTTATATTTTCCTTCTTTTTTCCTTCCCGTTCTTTCTCTTCCCTCTCCTTTTTCCTTCCTTTCTTCATTTTCCCCCCTCCTCTCTCTATCTTTAACTTACTTACCCCCTTAAACAGGTAGGTTATCCTCATTTGATTACTTTCCTCGTGGACAAAATACCGTGATAATTTACCTGGGCAGTGTACAGGTGTGTTGTGGTCAAACTATAGTCCTCTCAGGTAATGTAGTAAATAGTAACACACACACACACACACACACACACACACACACACACTTCATCAGCACATATCACTGGTGTTGACATTGCCGTTAATTATCTTGTATTGGGAGAGAGACAGAGAGAGAGAGAGAGAGAGAGAGAGAGAGAGAGAGGATGGGAAGGAAATTGATGGATGAATTTAGTGGGGGAGGGACATGAGAAGAGGGGGGGAAAGTTCCTACCACCCCCCATTTCTCTTCCTCCCGACGTCAGATAAAACTGTATGGTTGAATATAAAAGGTGTGTGTGTGTGTGCTTGTGTGTGTACTCTCAAAGGTTCGTATAGTGAAACAATATTATTTTACCCCTTAACTCCATCTGACATATTATATAAAGGCTATATCTCCCTCAAAGACAAAACAAAAAAAACGATTCGAACGAATAAACGAAATATAGTAAACAAACAACAAAAGTGACAGATTCCATGAATAAACTTTGTCAATTGAAAAAAAAAATCTGTACTGGCGAGATCTGGCAATTCCACATGACGTCAGCTGTTACATCACAATGACGTCACCACATCGGTTCCTATAGGTCGGGAGGAGAATTAAAACCAGCCAATAGGGTAAAGCCGTCACTAGTTTTATGCCATTGGCCATTTTTTTCCCCTCGGAGGGTTTAAAATCCAATACAAACGGGATTTAACATTCAACATGGCATGTATATTGGCGGGGATTCGAACCCACATACCCGGGATTAGTAGGGAATTATTATGGTAACTGAGAGCTTAAATTATGACCAATAACACAACACGTACACTGTGGTATTATGGGGTGTGTGTGTGTGTGTGTGTGTGTGTGTGTGTGTGTGTGTAGTGTGTGTGTGTAGTGTGTGTGTGTGTGTTTGGGGCCATCATTCACTCGTTATCAGGGGTGTGTGTCAGGTCGGTCGCCTTCACTGACAGATATTAAGAAGAGTTTGAGGAAATATTGCTTTTTTATTTTATTTTTATTTTTTTATTCCTGACCATTGAGTAGGATACAAACAGAAGCAGGTGAAGATTAGGCACCCTAGTTTTATTTCAGCAGGTGATTTAAACGTCCCAATGCCTCTAGAGGGGGTAGGTTAGGTCAGGTCAGGTCAGGTCAGGTTAGGTCAGGTCAGGTCAGGTCAGGTTAAAGTATGTCAGGGTGTCTAATCGTCAGATGAAAAGGGGTGTCTAATCCCCAGGTGCATCAGATATTATACCGCTAATATTATGATCTAATTACCACACTAACTCTGACAATCTTTACCTCACAATTCGGTAAATTTTTCTTAACTCGGAAACACCTTTTTTGGAGGTCTGAAGGAGGGAGTGAAGGAGGGGTGAAGGAGAGAGTGAAGGAGGGAGTGAAGGGGGGTTTTTTGTTGCAGGTTAAAGAGTTGGAAAGTTGGCGAAATTCCCGTTCAATCAACTTCTTATATACTTGAGGCTCTGAAGGCGCGGGTGGCTGGGTCTCTCCTCCCCTTCCTTCCCCTTCTTCCCCTTTCCATCCTTTTCCTTTCCCTCATTTCCATCCTCCTCCTCCTTCTTACCCTCCACTTTCCTCCTCACCCTCCCTCTACCTTCAACCATCCTCGCCCTACCAGCCTCCACCTTTTCCTCCTTTACATTTCCCTTACATTTCCCCTTAACCTCCCCTATCCTTCATCTACCCCCCCTTTCCACCTCCCTCTGCTAGGTGGTGGAATGGGTACAAGGGTCGCCACGTAGGATAATGTCACTTGCAGCACACTTCAGCTTACACTACTGTCGACCTCACCCCACCACCACTCACCCTCACCCACCTCACCCCCACCCCCCCACCCCAACCACATCAAAATACGCGTAAAGTTACCTGGAAACGTGATGGTGTTGGAGCCTATGTTGCCTCCACTTAACTCTCTCTCTCTCTCTCTCTCTCAACTTCGTATAGAATTCTTGGCGCTCTTTCCTCCTGCCTCGACACGCACACTAGGAGTAAAATATCTCAGTTGTTGTTGTTGTTTTGGTGTGTTTACGTGCGTGCTTCTGCGGTCAGAATTTTCAAGGGTGTGAGGTCTTCAGTGGGCCAGGATCTTCTTCAGTGGGCCAGGATCTTCTTCACTGGGCCAGGATCTTCTTCAGTGGGCCAGGATCTTCTTCAGTGGGCCAGGATCTTCTTCAGTGGGCCAGGATCTTCTTCACTGGGCCAGGATCTTCTTCACTGGGCCAGGATCTTCTTCAGTGGGCCAGGATCTTCTTCACTGGGCCAGGATTTTCTTCACTGGGCCATGATCTTCACTGGACCAGGATCTTCACTGGGCCAGGGTCTTCAGTTGGCCACAGTCCGTAAACAAGAACCACTCAGTCATAACCTCCTTTACCCTAAACAGCAACAACAAAAACAAACAAACAAACACAACAAATCACGTCACAGTTGGCGGGACAGGTGAGAAGCCTCATTACAGGTGGATGTTCCTCAAAGGACTCCCCTGATTGGCTCAAAGTGGACCAGGTAACATTGTCGTGTGGGTGATGAGAGCGTCTACTGTTTCTAACGATTTGCTGCACACACACACACACACCAACACACACACACACACACACACCAACACACACACACCAACACACACACACACCAACACACCAACACACACACACACACGGTAGAGAGGCCCAGTGTGAGTGGAGTTAGAAGGGTGACTGTGTGTGGGGACTGGTAGTAAGTATTAGAGAGGTGAGTGGTGTTAGACTGTTAGAGGATCGATTGGGGAGTGGTGTTAGAAGAGTGAGTGGTGTTAGAAAAGCGAGTGGTGTTAGAGGGGTGACAGGCGAGTGGTGTTAGAAGAGTGAGTGGTGTTAGAAGAGTGAGTGGTGTTAGAGGGGTGACAGGCGAGTGGTGTTAGAAAAGCGAGTGGTGTTAGAGGGGTGACAGGCGAGTGGTGAGTCAGTGGTGGTCACCCAGGGGAAAGCGCTTCCACCGTGTGCATACATATATGATGTGATCAGAAAAGTGCTGCCAGAGTGACCTAATTTACGACTTGTTGGCATGACACACACACACACACACACACACGCGACCTGGAATTGCAATACTATTTGTTAGGGTCACACGATGTCCTTCTCTTCTCCCACCTCCCCCTTCCACCTTCCCCTTCCGCCATCGTCCCTCAGAGAATGTCACTCCGTCAACTTAGTAAACAATGTTCACTACAACACGATCAGGCAATTAATGTGTGACGGCAGATTAACTTAAGACTCTAAATCAATACATGGTAGCTTGATTGTGCCTTTGAGGTGGGGGGGGGGTGGCACATGAAGAGCGCAACACGTGCATAATGTTGTAGAGGCGTTGTTAAGACCGAGTGATGGTGGTAAGGTGATGTATCATAGGTGACGGATGAGGGCTTGGGGGAGGGGCCGACGGGGTTGGTGGGAGGAGGCAAGTAGAGGGAAGGCTTAGATGTGGAGGGGGATGGAAGAGGATAGAATGGAGGAAGGAAGAGGATGAAAGGAAAGCAGGAGAAGAGATGGTGTATTAAGAGGGAAGGAGGGCGGGGGTAGTTGAGCAATAGGAGGCTAACGAGGAAGGGCGGGGGAGGGGAAAGGAGGAGGGAGAAGGAGGAATGGGGAGAGAAAGGAGGAATATGGAGAGAAAGGAGGAATATGGAGAGAAAGGAGGAGTGGGGAGAGAAAAGAGGAATGGGGAGAGAAAGGAGGAATGGGTAGGATAGACTATAGTGGGTAGGAGTCTCTTACCTGTAGGAGTTACCTAATGAAGGATGCAGATGATGGTGGTAACTCTATATACACTACACTAATGTGGCCGCTTCCTACCTGAGAGAGAGAGAGAGAGAGAGAGAGATATTCAATAGTGGCTTTTGTTCGCGGTGAAACGCTTCCTGCCAAGATTTATCGTGATGTAGTCGCTGGTATTGTTTGCCAGGAGAGACAGAGGCGGCAGCGGTGACGTCCTTTTAGAAATCTTACACAAGTCATCTGTGTTTTGCAAGACGTCCCGTGGCGGTATGTTATGGTGCTGGGTATATATAGTGTAATAAGCTGGTGACGTAAACAAGTACTGCAGTATATTTGATTTTGACCTAACCCAACCCACGAGGTAAGCTTGAGGGTGTTTAATGATCAGGTGATATAAGCTGGGAACTAAGCTTCAGGTGATCCAAGAAATATTTTATTATTGTTTTATTTTAATCTTTCTGGTGAATTATTATTATTTTTTCGTTATTTCTTGTTTTGATTCTTGATTAGGTGTCTTTTGTGGGGCAGATTTGATGCTTTTGTTTATTTTATTTTACTTTTTTGTTTGTTTTGGTAAATATCTTTTGTACTAAGACTGATTTTTTATCTGAGGAAAGTGGATGTGCGCTCTCTCTCTCTCTCTCTCTCTCTCTCTCTCTCTCTCTCTCGGGTTGGTAATTTTTGGTCACTGCCACGTCGAATCATCACTGGGTCCCCGAGAGAGGACTTGTAAACCCCATTCTAGCAACAGCGTGACCCGGTTATAGAGAGAAGCTCGTTAGTGTAATTACCGGGGAGCGACAGCCCATTACCTACTCTGATAGCTTCTTATATCAAGGCTGGATGTCGTTACTATGGCCCATTTGCCTGATATTTCCCCACGGCTAGGGGTCAAATTTCTGGCCATGTGTCCGCTGCTCTATCCTGTTCTTCTCCTCCTCGCTGGTGGCCACCCAATAGTCACCTGGCCAGCCTCTATTCCACTAGGCCATCCACCTGCCTGTCCATCCATCCACCTGCCTAGCTATTCACCCAATTGGCCTACCCACTCTTCTGCCCATCCATCCACCCACCCACCCACCCACCCACCCACCCACCCACCCACCCACCTGCCAGCTATTCACCCATCTGGCTTACCCACTCTCTTGGCCACCCACCCACCCACGAGGCCACCCTCAAGCTTCCACCCCCCACCCTCTCCCGTGTCTGGTGTACTGCGGGGCCCCCAGACTAACACACACAGGCCCCTTGGTGTCACAGGGGCTCTCTCAACCGTGATGGGTCGGAGGAGAAAGTTTCTAGGAGGCCGATAAGTGGTCACCGTATCGAGGAGTGTGGTGAGTTGTGTAGTGGAAGGAAATGTTAGTTAGGTTGAATAAATGGGTGAGAGAGAGGAGGGGAGAGAGAAGGGAGAGGGAAAGGTCACTGGTGTTCCTGGGACGTGTTTTATTAGGGTGGCCGTAGAAGAAAAATCCATAGCGCCTCCGTCCAGCCAGCCACCACGATTTTTGACTCGTGTGTGTGTCTGTTTTTTTCCACCTACATACTTCGAAATTCTGTCGACTTGTTTTCATTTTCATTTTAGAATATTCTCCAGTTAAGGTTTTCATATGCGGTGGTAACAAACACGTTGAGATAAATGGTCTGATACGTACGGTAGTGTCTGTCTGTCTGTCAGTCAGTATGTCGCCGGCAGCCTACACTACGTAATGTAATAAAGTGAAACAGTTAGTATAATACTGTACCTCATTTTGGGCCAATCATTGCCCTCAGCGCTCGGTAAATGTTGCTATGATTCGCTATTTATCATACATGTTGGCACACACACACACACACACACTTTCAATCTGTGTGTGTGTGTAGGTCAGTGTACACCAGTCGGTAGTCTATAAGGACAGTCACCGGTCTGTTCAGTCAGCAGCTGGGGGAGTTGGGGTGGTACGTAGGGGTGGTGTGTAGGGGTGTTCTGTAGGGGTGGTGTGAGGGGATGGTATAGTGTGGGTAGTGTGTAGGAGTGTGGTGTGGGGCCTGTCAATAGTGCCCTGGACCCTCCTCTTCCCCTAACACAGTAAAATCAGCCCAGGAAAGGTAAGAAATGCATTGGGGCAGTAACCACCTCTCTTGCAGCCAGACCTGGACGTAACTAGGAGGGGGGGAACCACCACACCTGTCCCCCTCCACAGCCCCCATTCCCTCCTCCCTCCCTCCTCCCCAGACCAACAATCAAGGGTTGACCATCCATGAAACTTGTAGTAGAGCTCACTAATGAGCATTAAAAATCATTGTGTGTACCAGCTTGCCACTAGGGCCTGCCCCCTGCCACCCATCCCCGCCACCCAGCCTCGCCACCATCCCCGCCACCCAGCCTCGCCACCCAGCCCCGCCAACCTGCTCCTGCCACCCATCCCACCACCCATCCCCGCCACCATCCCCGCCACCCATCCCCTCAAGCACCCAGCCACGCAACCCAGCTCGCCACCCAGCCCCCGCCAACCTGCCTCCCACCACCCAGCTCCCCACTCACCCAGCTCCGCCACCCTGCATCGCCACCCTTCACCACTATTTACTGCTTCCACTTGGGTGTATACTGTATGTGATCTTTTCTCCCTCCCTCCCTCTCCTCTCATCCCTCCCCACTGTCTGACCTCCTCCCTCTCCCTCCTCCTCCCTCCCTCCTCTCCCTCCTTCCTTCCCCCAGCCGGTGTGGTTGACGGGATGTTACTATGTGTGGCACTGCTAAGTAAATATTTATGTCTAAACTAAGGTATTGGGGAGGTCGCCGTCAGCACCAGCCTGGGGGGGGGGAGGGAGATAGCCGGGAGGACAAGTGAGAGAAGCAGGGGAGGGAGAAGGATCAGTAGGGGGCGGAAGTGAGGAGGAGGAGGAAGAGGAGAGAGTCGTGTGGGATGCTTCTTTAATCACTCTATTAAAGCTTCACTTCCCTCCCTATTAAAGCTTCACTTCCCTCCCTATTAAAGCTTCACTTCCCTCCCTATTAAAGCTTCACTTCCTTCCCTATTAAAGCTTCACTTCCTTCCCTATTAAAGCTTCACTTCCTTCCCTATTGACTTAAAGATGATATATTTGTCTACTATTTTTTCTTTGTGGAAGGAAGGAGAGAGAGGAAATGGAAGGATGGTAGGTAGAATTGAGGGACAAAAGGAAGAATGGATGGAAAGGGAGGGAAGGAGGATATTTTCTCGTCCATCCTCCAATCCTTCCACCACGACTCCTCATTATTATCCCCATCCTCATCTTAAGCTGTGATAACCCCTTGCGAGCAATAACAGGATATCCTACGATGTGTTAAATCCTTTGGGGCAATAACAGGATATCCTACGATGTGTTAAATCCTTTGGGGCAATAACAGGATATCCTACG
Source organism: Homarus americanus (assembly GCF_018991925.1). NCBI lineage: Eukaryota > Metazoa > Arthropoda > Malacostraca > Decapoda > Nephropidae > Homarus > Homarus americanus. The sequence goes on along the minus strand of NW_024741731.1, from coordinate 633,889 downwards.
GTGTGTTAAATCCTTTGGGGCAATAACAGGATATCCTACGCTGTGTTAAATCCTTTGGGGCAATAACAGGATATCCTACGGTGTGTTAAATCCTTTGGGGCAATAACAGGATATCCTACGCTCTGTTAAATCCTTTGGGGCAATAACAGGATATCCTACGGTGTGTTAAATCCTTGGGGCAAAGCGAGTCCTCCCTTACATTAACCCGAGCAGTCACCTTTATTGCCCTGAGTTTACCTGTCTGAAGCCTGAGAACCTAACCTAACCTACCTGTCATTCATCTCTTATAATCTCCTCTTGATTCTTTGCATCTGTGCTATCTACCTCTTTCATCACCACCTCCTCTTTAGAGTCATTTTCACTCCATGCGTTCTCTTCTTTATTCTTCTCTCTTTCTCCTTTTCTGTTTCCTTTATTCTCTTGCTGTTCTTCTCGAGTGCTTCAGTCTCTCTCTCTCTCTCTCTCTCTCTCTCTTTTGTCCATTTTGTTATTATTTTTATTGTTTTCATGTTTCTTCTTCCTATTGTTCATATCTATCACGTATTGTTCTGGTACTAAGTATTCCACCTCTAAGTATTGTACCACACTGTAATCTCTGTAATGGACTCTTGTAGCTTCTGTATTGAGTTATGTCTTTGTAATGCGTTTATGTCCCGGCGGTATTTGAGTGACCACGGGTACAGGAGGAGGGTGAGGGGGAGGAAGGGAGAAGGAAAGGTGGGAGGGAAGGTAAGAGAAAGGATGGCAAGGGAGGTAGGTGGGAAAAGGGGAAGGAAGGAGGAAGGAAGGAAGGAGGAAGGAAGGGAGAGACAGTCGAAGGAAGGGAGAGAGAGACAGAGACAAAGGAAAGGATGAAGGAACTTTAAAGAAATCTGATCATCCCAGAGGCAACGGTGTGTGTGTGTGTGTCTGAATGACTGGAAAGCTTGGCGGCACAATGGCTGTGTGGTGATGGTGTAAGGTGGCGGGTTAAAACAAGGGATAGTGCCGGGGATCGAACCTTTGTTGTGGAAGAGAAACACGAGAATTGAGTACATCTCTTCCACTAGACTCAAATAACAACATTCTCGAGCTTTTTTTCGTGGAAGGGGAATTGAGTACATCTGTCGTATTTTTCCTGATATTTCCGGGTCATAGGGAGGAGATTTTCTAATATACAATGCCAACTTATTTAAACCCTAGACTATTGCCAGCGTCAGCGATTTGTTTATTTCTGAGAGATAGGGAGTTTTGTGTGTGTGTGTGTGTGTGTGTGTGTGTGTGTGTGTGTGTGTGTGTGTACCTTGCGACTCTTGGCTGGTAAGGTGGTGTGAGTAAGCTGAAATAAGACCCAGGTAGTAAGCTTCACTGTCTATAGAGTGTGGCCTAATTTGCTGGGTCATCTGGCCACCCACACTGCCACCCACACATGCAACCCACACATGCCACCCACACATGCCACCCACACATACACATATTCCACGGTACAGTCTTACACACACACACTACACTAGCAGGCTACACACCCTTACCAACTGACTATCTGAAGAAGTTTTTACTCGTGGGGGTGTTGCTTATACCAGAAGATTGTTATATATGCTGCCAGACGTAAGATTAGTCCTGCTTTAACACTACTGTGACTAATTCCTCTCTCACCCTTGTTGGCTTAATCCGTCTCTCTCTCTCTCTCTCTCCCCACCTTCACTTCACCTCACCTTCTCTCCTCCCCTCCACCCTATTCCCTTACCTTCTCTCCTCCCCTCCACCCTCTCCCCTCCACCCTTTCCACTCCATCCTCTCCCCCTATCTTCTCTAGCTCCCTCCATCCACCCTTTCCCACCCCACCTACCTTCTCTCCCCCCCCTCCTCCTCCTCCTCCTACCCACACATATTACAGATGAAACAGACAATCTCTCAACTGATTTGCATAACACAAGAGTTCCGGGAAGATGAGGGATGAACTTACACAGACGCCAACTATTAAGGCGCGTAAAGCTCGACAAATTGGTGCCACTCAACAGTTCGGTGTCTTTATCTTCCCTTCACCCTGGTGCCTGTCTGAGGTGGGGGGGTGGGTGTTGCTGGAGGTGTTTGGGTGGGAAGTGTGTGTGTGTGAGAGGGGATATATATGTGCGTGTATGTGTGTTAGGGGTGTTTTGGGGAAGGTGTGTGTGTGTTCCGGTTTGTGTGTGAGTGTACATGTTTGTGTGTGTGTGGATGGTGTTTGAGGACTCGTTTGTATGTGTATTTGTGTGTATATGTGTGTACGTTTATGTATGTACGTGTGTAGATATGTACAGCACAATAAATGACAGAATAATATCGTGACGGCAGATAAAACAGAGAGTGACAGGTAAGTCAAGAAACTCGACAGCTTGTTCTCTCACCTGATAAATATTACCTTAATTTAATGACAGGTGTTGTTAGTGTTGGGCTCGGCAGTAAATAGATTGCAGTGTTACCCCCCCCCCCTCACACACACACACGCACACACACGCACTTTGTAAACGTGTGTGTGTGTGTGTGTGGCTCAGGTCACCCTCTCCCGCCACCACAAAAATCTTCTTTGTTTGCATTTAATCCTCAGCATGAGATGAGCAAACTGTGGCCAGAGTGACTGTGTTGCGGTGTGTTGTGAGTTGTGTTGCGGTGTGTTGTGATGTGCTGTGTTATGGTGTACCGTGTTGCGTTGTGCTGTAGTGTGCCGTGATGTGTTGTACTGTGTTGTGCTGCGAATTATCTTAATAGGCATGTTGACCTTTGTGTGTTCATTTTGACCTTTGACCTCGCCGCCTCTCACAATGACCAAAGTTCTCAGGTTGTGTACATGTTTTAATGGAGGCTGTCAGACAGTATAGTTGTTAGGAGTCGAGTGTTATATACTGTAATGGTGTAGCGGGCGAAGAATAACAACTTTGCTTCTCGTTAACAAAATGAATTGAAATCATATTGTCTTGATGTTTGTGTTTGTTTGTTTGTTTGTTTTTAGTGGTTTAATTAAAAGGTGTGTTTGTAGTGTTTGTTGGTCTTGATTCTAAACATTATATATACTTCACATTCGGTACACAAGGAGGCAGCATGGCCGGTACTGCACTCGACCACCTTTGCTTCCTAATTGGTAAAGTTAGGGACTTTTTTTTTTTTTTTACACATGGGTGGATTGGAGGGAGGTGTATGTATGTATGTATGTTTCTGTATACTGTGTGTATGTGGGATCGAACCAGGTACCCTTAGGACGGTAGGTGAGCGATGTATCCATTCGTCATCCGCACCCTGTAATTGTGTATAATAGAAGGTAAATAATTTCTCGTTCTTCAGAAACTTTTTGTATGAACGAAAAAAGCTTTTGTGTATTTACTTTTTTTTTACCTTCAAAGTTGTCAATATCCTTCCTTGGAACTATTATTTATGGTGTTTTTGTTGTTAAAGTATGTTTTGGTTAGAAATTCTAACTCAATTTCTTTTAAAACCAACAAAACGCCCCAACCAACCCCATTTTAACCTTACCTAACCTTTTCTAATTTAACTAAAGACTATTTTAAGATGGTTAGGTTAGGTTAGGTTAGGTTAGGTTAAGTTAAGTTGGTTCCTATCCCTAATAAAAGACTTGTATACCACCTGAGCCTCACTGTCGCCTGCACATATCGACCCGTAAACAACTCCACAAATGGTTCCTTATTCCTTTTATATTATACAGTTAAACCTCCATATAACGAACTTCTCTCTCCATATAAGCTATTAGAGGGAGGTTTCAAATCAGACGGACCCTCGATATAGCGGACTCTCATATCTAAATAGCTCGTTAGATGGAAGTTTTACTGTATATGGTTATTTTTTTATTCGAGATCCTTAAATAATTATTATATTTTAAGATTTGTAATAAATAGAAACCTTAAAATAACTAGAAATAAAGTCTGGAGAAGATACACAATGATTAGACTTTATTCCTACTGAGGGAGAGTGTAGGTGGTGATGGAGAGTGAGGGAGGGAGGGAGGGTGTTAGGTGGTGGTGGTGGGGGGAGAGAGGAGGAGAGAGGTGTTAGGTGGTGGTGGTGGGGGAGAGGGTGTTAGGTGGTGATGGAGAGGAGGGAGGGAGGGAGGGTGGAGAGAGGGGAGGGAGAGGTGGTGGTGTGGGGAGAGAAGGAGAGAGGGTGTTAGGTGGTGGTGGTGGGGAGAGAGGAAGGGAGAGGGGGGAGGGAGGAAGGGTGTTAGGTGGTGGGCTGTCGCAGTGTTGCAATAAACAAAAAATTGTCGCAGAGGTATAATGTGTTTTCTGGGTGTTGGTGAATGTTGGCGATTGTTGGTGGGTGTTGGTGGTGTAGGTCGGTGTTGGGGGTGCAGGTCTGTGTTGGCGAGTGTTGGTGAATGTTTTAGGTGTTGATGGGGGGTGTTGGTGAGTGGTGGTGGATGTTTTGAGTGTTGGTGTAGGGTGTTGGTGAGTGGTGGTGGATGTTTTGAGTGTTGGTGTAGGTATGTTTTTATGGGTGTTGACGAGTGATGGTGAGCGTCGCAGTTGACAAAGTTTAATAATGCCTTCAGTGCCATGAGCCGTAGTTGTGTGCACCTTAATTAACCCATTGGGAGCTGGACGCCGTGTGGTTGAGGTCGCGGGGTCGTTGGCCTGTCAACACTTTAACTCCCTCCCCCCACCTCCCACCTCCCCCTCCCCCTCCCTCCCCCACCTCCCCCCAAAAACACAAAAACAATAATTAATTCTGTAAACACTGGCTGATATATCAACTCCTTACCAGTCATGTCACACCAGAAGATAATTATTTCACCTACCATTAATTAAATTGTTTTAGTCTTATATAAACCGAATTAGACTTTTCCTTACTGATTAAAGCCTAAATAAACCATACAACGTAATAATTCTTGTACTCTAAGATGAAATAAAACTCATGATATATATTTTACTCATTACTGTATGGCCAGGTATGAGGTGTAATTAATTAAACCTCTCATTCTCCTCTTCTTCAGGTGGGTGTTGGTTGTGAAACGTGGCGACAGGAGACCGTAGAGTTTTGCCACGTCACGGTTCCTCTCCTTGTTATGTGAGGCCTTCTGTGTCCTCTCCTCCGTCAGCTGTAGGCTAAATTGGTGAGGTTTGTTATGTATTACACTCTGAGTAACTATACCTGTAGATGTTGTCGCCGATAAGATAATACTACTGACTGAATGTGGGGATATTATTGGTAAGTTTTTTGTTAATGGTGATTAGTTGGTTAGGTTTGTTTACAGCGTGTTATATCTACATTAGGTCAGGTTAGGTTAGGTTAGGTTTCGTTCGGTCTATTTTAGGTTGCGTAAAAGTGGTCTTCGGGAGTGAATGTTTATATAGCGGTCACCAGTACAGGGAGTGGTGGTGAGCGAGGCGGGTCACCAGTACAGGGAGTGGTGGTGAGCGAGGCGGGTCACCAGTACAGGGAGTGGTGGTGTGCGAGGCGGGTCACCAGTACAGGGAGTGGTGGTGTGCGAGGCGGGTCACCAGTACAGGGAGTGGTGGTGTGCGAGGCGGGTCAGTACAGGGAGGGTGGTGAGCAGGGCACAGGGAGTGGTGGGAGCAGGTGGGTCACCAGGCACAAGGAGTGGTGGTGAGGCGGGTCACCAGTACAGGGAGTGGTGGTGAGCGAGGCGGGTCACCAGCAGGGAGTGGTGGTGAGCGAGGCGGGTCACCGAGGCGGGTACCAGTACAGGGGAGTGGTGGTGCGGGTGGGTCACCAGTACAGGGGTGGTGGTGAGCGAGGGCCACCAGTACAGGGGTGGTGGTGAGCCGGGTCACCAGTACAGGGAGTGGTGGTGAGCGAGGCGGGTCACCAGTACAGGGAGTGGTGGTGAGCGAGGCGGGTCACCAGTACAGGGAGTGGTGGTGAGCGAGGCGGGTCACCAGTATAGATCGAGCACTACAGGTGGTGTGCGGGGCCGCCTTCACCACCGTGAATACATTAATACATGATACAGTGTGTGAGGCTGATGATACAGTGTGTGTGAGTGGCTGATGATACAGGGTGTGTAGGGCCGGGTACACATGCTGGCTGTACTTAATATCTATCACTGTGTTAAGGCTTTGGCTCCTTTATTGATGATACCGTCATGACTGTACCGCTATTGATTGTGTTTGTGTGTGGTCGTAGTAGTGTGTGTGTGTGTGTGTCCTTCGCGTGAGCTGTGGTACAACACGCTACCCTCCATCATCGATAATATTTTTTTTCTATTTCAAGCCATAATCATCACATAAAGAACACGACGTTACAGTTAAATCTTTCAAGAGTCAATTTCCCATATTTTTTGACGTGTCTTTGGGCCTTTCGCTGTGGAGAGTTCTACTGAGGGATGCGTTCTTGATGCCACTGTCTCGACCTGATGCTTGTCCGAGGCGTTTACTCCTGTGGGTGAGGGGTGAGCCTCATTGTGTGTGACGCCTAAATACGCATCTCGTCTGACTAAAGTGCTGAGATCAGGTACAAGTTGAGGCTCTGTTACGATAGTTGAAGGTCACAGGTAAAGGTTAAAGGTGAAATTTGTCTTTGAATTGCTTAATGTTTCAAGGTAATTTGTTCTCCCGTGTTGGTGCTTTCTGTGTGTTGGGGGCGGGGAGGGTGGGGGTGTATCGTGGTGGGTGGCAGGAGGGTGGTGGTGGGTGGCAGGGACTTTAGCACAAACTGTGTTAATTGGCCCGGTGTCCTCCATACACCATTTACACCCCCTCCCCCCGTTACCCCTCTCCCCACCCCGACTCCCAACACCCAACCTCTCCTCTTGTCTACCCGGGGAGAGCCTACGCCCGTTGATCCTCACACATTTCCACCGGGTTTCGGACGCTTTGATAGCGGTTTACGGCGCTTATGATGAAATGGCGAGGCAGCGAGCGAACTTGTGTCCCGGGGAGTACTTATTGAAGACTTGGCTTTTGTTTGGTGCAGCGCTACCGTAGAAGGCGGTAGATGGGAGCGCGCCCCTGGTGGTGAGGACGACCCTCCTCCGTCTGTGGAAGACTTTTAACATCCCTGGCTGGTGGGAAGTGGCGGGTTAGGCAGTGGACGATGGGAGGGGGAGTTGGGTAATGAGGGAAGATGGTGTAAAATATAAGAAAGTGTGTCTGTGTGTGTGTGTGTTTAGGCGGTGGGGTCGTCGGCGTGAATGTTGTTGACACTAGAGGCCTTAATCCACCACCTTAAGAGGAGGTATTCAAGAGCGACTCAGTGGGTGGTCTAGCTAATGATTGCTCCGTTATTCTGTGTGCGTGTGCGTGTGTGCGCGCGCGCGCGCCAAGTACAATAGGGAGAGAGACGAACCTATAAGCTGGCCTAAATATTCTTTGGAAAGGCTGGCGGATTCAACGCAACCCAACCTCCAGCCAGTCAACGATAGCCTCCCCTTCACCATGATAACCAAAACACTCGCTTCATGACAATAACTGAATCAAAGAACCGGGTCAGTATGTTATTAGTCTATGGAGCGAGGGTCATACACAGCTTCACTCGTACTAACCTAACCTAACCTAACACAAGGAATATCACACACGGGGTCAGGATGTTTTAATCGCCGCCAGTTAACTGTACTCAAGTGATTGGCACTGTACTCGAAGGAATTGGCACTGTACTCATGTGGTTGGCATCAAGAGGTTGGTATTGTACTCAGAGGGGTTGGCACTGTACTCGTGTGGTTGGCATCAAGAGGTTGGTATTGTACTCAGAGGGGTTGGCACTGCTACTCATATGGTACTCAGTAGGGTTGGCATCTGTACTTGGTATTGTGCTCAGTCAAGAGGTCATGGTATTGTTGGTAGTTGGCACTGGAGTTGGTGTGGTGGCATCAAGAGGCTGGTATTGTACTCAGAGGAGTTGGCACTGTACTCATGTGGTTGGCATCAAGAGGTTGGTATTGTACTCAGAGGAGTTGGCACTGTACTCATGTGGTTGGCATCAAGAGGTTGGTATTGTACTCAGGAGTTGGCACTGTACTCGTGTGGTTGGCATCAAGAGGTTGGTATTGTACTCAGAGGAGTTGGCACTGTACTCATGTGGTTGGCATCAAGAGGTTGGTATTGTACTCAGGAGTTGGCACTATACTCGTGTGGTTGGCATCAAGAGGTTGGTATTGTACTCAGAGGGGTTGGCACTGTACTTATGGTACCAAGTAAAAAAACAAAACAATATCTAGGTAATATTTCGTTATGGGAAGTGAGGGTGTGAGAATGGCCCCTGGTCCCTAGCATTGGAAAATTAATTACTATTACAATACTGTTGAAGTTATTGGCGCTGTGATTGCGCTGTGATTATTCTGTGATTGTGCCGTGATTGGGGGATGTAGCTAGTTAATGTTACAACTATAGTTCATCTCTCTTGAATTGTGATTTTTTTTTTAGTTTTGTAATTGAGTAAGGTGGGTGAGTGGATGAGGGGGTTGGGTGGGTGGGTGAGGAAGTTGGTTGGGTGGGTGGGTGAGGGAGTTTGGTGGGTGGGGCGACTGAGGACAGAGCATCTATGCCCTCACCTAACCTAACCATTATTGATCAGTGACTGCGATATTCAGTTCGCGTTCGCCTCTCCTGACTGTCTGAGATATGATGTTAGGTTAGGTTAGGTCAGGTCAGGTCAGGTTAGGATAGGTCAGGTTAGGTCAGGTCAGGTTAGGTCAGGTTAGGTTAGGTTAGGTTAGGTTAGGTCAGGTCAGGTCAGGTCAGGTCAGGTCAGAAGTAATGATAATAGTGGTGGTGTGACTTGTATTGTTTCAAACTTTCACTACCCTTCATGCACACACACACACACACACACCTGGAGTTTATATTGGGTGTTTGACAGACCAACACACTGACAGGAGAGGGGGAGGTAAAGTCGAACCATTGTACTCGACAGCTTCGATTCTGATAAGATGAATGTGTGACGATGGTGGTATTGTGTTGGTGATGGTGTGTATTGTGTTGGTGATGGTGGTATTGTTGGTGATGGTGTGTATTGTGTTGGTGATGGTGTGTATTGTGTTGGTGATGGTGTGTATTGTGTTGGTGTGTATTGTGTGGTGATGGTGTGTATTGTGTTGGTGATGGTGTGTATTGTGTTGGTGTGTGTATTGTGTTGGTGGTGGTGTGTGTTATGTGTTGGTGATGGTTTGTGTATTGTGTTTGGTGATGGTGTGTGTGTTGGTGTGTATTGTGTTGGTGATAGTGTGTATTGTGTTGGTGATAGTGTGTTTTGTGTTGATGGTGTGTATTGTGTTGATGGTGTGTATTGTGTTGGTGATGGTGTGTATTGTGTTGGTGATGGTGTGTATTGTGTTGGTGATGGTGTGTATTGTGTTGGTGATGGAGACAGAATCCTTCCCCCTCCTCATTTCCCCCTTGTCAGGTTCCCTCACTAAGCCTCCCTTCCCTCCCTGTCAGTTCATCTCCCTCCCTCTCCCTTTATGGCATTAAAGGGAGCCACTCCCTTCTTCCTCCCTCATTCAGTGTTTCCCTTCCTCCTTACTACCTCCTTCACCTATCCTCCCTTCCCCCCTCTCATCAGCCTCCCTCCCTTCCTCCCTCCCTTCCTTTTGTCTCCCTCACCTGACCCCTGACCCTTCCTCCCCTCCCCTCACGCCCCCCTTATCCTTCCTTCACCCCCCTTACCCTTCCTTCACACCCCCTCTCCCTCATCTCCCTCATCTGATTATATCCTTCCTCCTTCAGGTTTCCCTCACACGTCCTCAGACCTGCACCACCACTCGGGATCAGGTGGAGGTGTGTGTGGAGGGGTGGAAGGGTGTGTGGAGGGGTGGTGTGTGGAGGGGTGGAAGGGTGTGTGGAGGGGTGGAAGGGTGTGTGGAGGGGTGGAGAGGTGTGTGGAGGGGTGGAAGGGTATGTGGAGGGGTGGGGGGGATGACTACCTAACTGAGTATTAAGTAGTCATTTACAACCCGGCGACTCGATCTCCATATTGATGAGTCTCTTTTGTGAAGTCCCCGTCATCTACTGTCCCTCTCCCTGGTACTTTCTAAAGACAGTGCCACCTACTTTCTTAAGACAGTGGCACATATTCTCCCTGTCCAGTCCACCTCCTTGATACTTTGTTAAGACAGTGACAGCTACTTACCTCCTTTAATACGTTTTAGCCACTGGCTTTCGTTGTAAAATAATGCTACTGCCCCCTACTACTTACTGCTCCCAATAATGACGACCCCTTACTACTTACCATGAGACATTATTAAGTAAGTGGCATTTGTCAAGGAAGTGGCATTTATTCGTTTTGTCCACTTATTGCCATTTATTCCTATGGCCAAGCTCTAGTTCTCAATGATGAGGAAAGTTGTGGCCAATTACTTTTCCTTGATAGGTAAAGTGGCCTTCAATTTACGCTTCCCTAAGAGGCAGTGGCCACTTACTGCTGCAGGAGAGCTATTTGTGGTCACTGGTTGATGGTGTCCAGTTCCTGCTTCTATTCCATCACCTCTGACTACTGCCTCTCCCCATCACCTCTCGCTGCTGCCTCTCCCCATCACCCCTCACTAATGCCTCTCACTGCTGCCTCTCCCCATCACCTCTCGCTGCTGCCTCTCCCCATCACCCCTCATTAATGCCTCTCACTGCTGCCTCTCCCACATATCCCCCCACACCTAACTGCCTCCCCCCCACACACTCTCAAACCACCTTTCCCCCATACCATTAGCTGCTACCTCCTCCCCATCCACCCTCCCTTCCCCACTCTCCCTCTCTTCCCCATTCCGGCTGCCATAACCCATTAGGCGGCCTTGTTGGAGGTCATTAACCCAGCACCACCACTTAACACATTCCTGTCTGTCTGTCCGTCTGTCTGTCTGTCCTCAACTCTGGTCTTCGTCGTCTTTCGCCTCTGGAAGCGTGTGTAGTCTTGCCATAAAGTGTACACAGTCATAAAGTATTACCGTCTCTTGGTGTACATTGATTATTACTGTGTGTGTGTGTAACTGTGTACGTAAGCCATACAACATGTATACACGACGCCTGTACCCCACACATACACAATACGTCTTCTGTGTCAAGTATAGTCTGTGTGTCCTGCTGTGTAAACCGGACATGTAACATTCAGTTGTCATGCAACATGTGGGCGCCATGCAACTTGCAGGTGTCATGTAAATTGCATTTCTCACCATGCATTCACGGGGCATACACCTTTATGAACGTCTGATAGTGTGTGTGTGTGTTTCTTACAGTATGTACGTGTTCTACAGTGTGTACGTGTCCTACACTGTGTACGTGTCCTAATGTGTGTACGTGTCCTATAGTGTGTACGTGTCCTACAGTGTGTACGTGTCAGATGACTGTATGTGTCTCGTTGCATGTGCATGTCCTACAGTGTGTACGTGTTACAAGGCCGTGTACGGATCGTGTGGTAAAGTGCTAAATCTACATCGTGTACATGTCTCAGCATGTGCGTATCTCGCCGTGTGTGT
>NW_024741731.1:590000-620000 GCF_018991925.1 Homarus americanus | reverse complement strand
AGTAACCACTCTTATCCTAATCAACCCAGCCTATCCTGACTTGACCTAGCTTCATTTAACCTTATCAAACCTAACCTAAGGAAACCTAACCTAACCTCACCTCATCAAACGAATTTTAAACTAACTTTACCTAAGCTAACCCGACCTGACCTAACTTAACCTCATCTGAAGTAATCTAGTTAATAGTACTGTTTCGTCAAGACCAATAAAATGATAGTGGTGTGTGTGTGTGTGTGTGTGTGTGTGTGTGTGTGTGTGTGTGTGTGTGTGTGTTTTGCTCTATATTCTCCCCCCCCCCTCCAGATTATAACGTGAAAATCCCCAACAAAAATAAAGTAAAAAAATTTCTCTTATTACCTCAGTCACCCGGATTATACCACTGATGACGTCACAGTTACCAGGCTTAAAAATGCATCGCTGTTGATCCCGTCGTTTCTGTCTACTGTATAGCGATTATCTCATGATATATCACTGTCAGTCTGCATAGCCACAATCTCTATCTCTATATAGCCTTAAAGAGTACTGTATCGCTACTTTATATCGCTCAAGTATATGTTATTACCATATATCTGCCCTGGGCCACATATATCTGCCCTGGGCCACATATATCTGCCCTGGGCCACATATATCTGCTCTGGGTCACAGATGTAAACATGATATGAGAAAATATCTCCTCAATTTTAAAATGATTATTGGATCCCTCTGTGTGTGTGTGTGTGTGTCTGTGTCTACGTGTTAGTGTGCGTTTTCTTTATTTATGGAGTCAATTTATGGAAGTTTTATGAGGCGGCGGCTTCCTCCCTCCCTCTTCCTTCCTTCCTTCCTTCCTTCCTTCCTTCCATCCTCCCTCTTCCCTTCTTCATCCCTCCCTCTTCCCTTCTTCATCCCTTCCTCCTTCCTCCTACTTCCTTCCTCCCATTTTCCTTCCTTCCTTCCTCCTCCCTTCTTCATCCCTTCCTCCTCCTTCTTCTCCTTATCCTTCTTCCCTTCCTTCCCTTTTCCCCCTTTTCATTCTCCTCTTCCTCCTCCTAACCCTCTCCTCCCCCTCCTTCCCCAGGCCTGCATCAAATATATCTTTTTTTATCTATCTTTTTATTATGGGTTATCTCTCACCCCTCTTACCACTCTCCTAATGCTCTCTACTCTCTCCCTCCCTCTTCACTTCCATCCTCTCTCTTCACTTCCATCCTCTCCCTCTTTATCACAACCTTGTCTCTACTAATCGTCTCTCTCTCCTCTCTCTCTCTCCTCTCTCCTCTCTCTCTCTCTCCATCTGGCAGTTTAGCTGGCTAAGACAGAGTGGGTGTGTGCAGATGGCAGCACCTGTCAACGTCCCGCTAATCTGTCACAAGCAACTAGTATGTCTTACCTGTTTATGTTACTACCTGTGTGTGTGTGTGTGTGTGTGTGTGTGTGTGTGTGTGTGTGTTTACCCTTCCCCTCCTCCAAGCTCATTTACCTGTTGATCAAACACCCAAACGCTACCTGGGTGTTCGGTTAGGTTAGTTTAGATTAGATTAGGTTATGTAGTTAGGTTAGGTTATGACACACGGCACCGCGGAGTTAAGGAGAGCCTCACGTGACCAAGCTAAGTGTAAGCTAACGCACGCGAGACACAGCTAACCATCCCTCACCTCACACACGCTATTGTATTAAGACAAGAGCTAAGAAGTTATGACCTGGCGAAAGCTTAAGAGTTATCACCCCAGCTACGCTAATGCGCTAAAACTAAAGCTAAGGAGTTCTCACGAGACGAAAGTTAAAAAAAATAAGTTGTCATCTCAGCTAAAATAATCGAATCAAATGGCTAATGGAAGAAGACGCAAGATACGTGAGCGTCTCTTAAATCAAGGTAGAGTCTCTGTGTAGTTTTGATGACATTGTCGCTTGTTGGGTGGAGTCTTTCATTACCGGAGACAAAGAGGAGTTATCGTAAGACTGGAGGAGAGACAGACACTACTGAAATATATAAATTGTGGCATTTAAAGATACACCCCAGTGTTTGGTGATGACGGTGGTTGTGGTTGTATTGTGGTGGTGTGTTGTAGTGGTGATGGTAGTGGTGTATTGGTACTGGTGTTGTGTTGTGGTGGATATATCTTAATAGTAGCTCCACCTCTCTCTCTCTCTCTCTCTCTCTCTCTCTCTCTCTCTCGTTTACCTAACCTAACCTCATCCAACGTATAACCAACAAGACTCTAGCCACATGAGATGGTCAAAATCACAAAGCATTTACGTAGCAAACTCACACGTCAGTCACATAGGCTTATAATGACATAGGCCTATTCACATCTCCAACCTAAAGAAATGAAAGAGCTATAGGTCTAACTCGCTCTTCCGCCTTCCCCCCTCCCTCTCATATAAATTCATTACCTGTATGTAAACTAATCAAGGGAGGGGGGTGGGGGGGGCGGCTATCTAGTAAATAATATTACCTCTTTATAATATATATCAGAACTTACCCAATTATTTGATGAATCCGTTGGTATTAAGGTTCGGCCCCGGTTGGATTCGTAGTTGTGAGGATTGTAAACCTGTGTGTTGTTGTTGTTGTGGGGTGTGATTAGTTTGGTGTTCTGGTAACGATTTTGAGATCCTTTTTTTTTATCTGGCAACGATCGGGATATTTTTTTGTCATTAAAAGAGGAGTGGATAGGTCAGGGAGGAGAGGGAGGAGGAGGAGGGAGGAGGAGGAGGAGATAGGGAGAGAGGAGGTGGGGAGGAGGTGAGGAGAGTGGTAGTAGAGAGGGTAGGGGAGAAGATGAGCGGCAGTGGGGATCTTGAGATGATGAGTAGGGAGGTAGGAAGACGAGAGAAGGATAGGGGAGAGGAGAGGTTGGGCGTAAAGAAAGAGGGCGGAGGAGGAGGAGGTAGGGTATAGGGTGGGGAATGGGGGAGAGGAGGGGGGAGAAGGGAATGGGGGGTAGAATGAAGGGAGATTTGATTTCCATGTTGCTGTAGTTCCTTCTTCTTGTTCCTGCTGTGATATTCAGGATCTGACGCGTGTACACAGAGCCACCATGACGCCGCCTGACTCACTTACACGCTGCACACTGAATATTACACCGAGGGGGAGAGAAAGACGCCAACAGAAATATGGTCAAGACATAGGTGGGAGCCTTGGCTCTCGACCAGGAAATAGGTGTGGTGTTGAAGACGCTGGCTGTCGACCAGGAAATAGATGCGGTGTTGAAGACAGGGGTGTCTTAGACCTTCCCAGGTAACAGGTGTGTCTTGTAGGCCTACCCAGGTAACAGGTGTGCCTTGTAGGCCTACCCACGTAACAGGTGTCTTAGGCCTGTGGAGTTTAAATTAAGAGATAAGTTGTCCAATACAGCTAAGACGACCCTGGGCTGTGTGGCTGTCAGGTAGCGGGAGGTGGCCGAGTGAGGGTGCGTGTTGTGGTGACTTATGTAGTGTTGGGTTATGGTGAGGCTGGACTGTGCAGGCGTTCAGGGGACACACACACACACACACACACACACACACACACACAAGCGGTCTGTATGCTGCAGCAGCCTCCTCCTCTGGGGTACGATGTAAACATAAACATAAAGGGATTTGGTAAACACCGTCTAGACAGTTGAGATCACCTGAATGTTAGACACCCCTTGAGTTGTTTCACCTGTTTTACCTGGAGGAGTTAGGTTAGGTTAGGGGCGTCTTAATCTCAACAGGTGATTAAAAAGCGTTTTTATGTATGGAAGTACGCAAGAGAGGATTAACGTGTGTGTGTGTGTGTGTGTTTCCGGTAGGAGGAAGAGGAAAGAGGAAGGCTGCTGGAGGGAGGGAAGTTGTCTCTCCTCTGTGATGTTGGTCGAGCCTTCAGGGTGGTGGGGGGGTGTATTGTGCTGATGAACCCCCTCACCTAACACAACACCCCCCTTCCTCCCCCACGCCTAACCCAACCCTTCACCTATCCCCTACTCAAACCCCCTCACCTACCACCTCCCCACCCCTCCTACCACCCCAACCCCTTACCTCCACTCCTCACTTAACCCAAACAGGGGGTAATGGAAGACACAGTTAAAAAAAAAATCCCTCACAGATTTGACTAATTTCCAAATAATCCTCCAATTTTCCTAATCAGTTCAGTTTAACGAGGCGACTAATCGATAGACTGTTTCAAAGTTACTGAAGGGTGAAAAAAAAGACCGATTCTTCCATTGCTAACTACGGGAACAGGTAAAATCGGTTCTAGGTTTGACGTCTTAGTACTAAACCCGGGCCAGGTAAGTGAGGCCTGAAGAAGCAAGCATAGGTTAGTGTTTGGTTAGGGTTAGGTTAGGTTATTTTCGTTGGGTTAGATTAGGTTATCGTTAGGTTAGGCGTAACCCAGTGGTGTAACACGTGAGGAATTGAACGTTGCTTTGTGTGTGTGTGCCTGCGTGTGTGAGTATGTGCGTTTATGTGCATCTTTGTATGTGTTTATGTTCGTGTATGTGTGTTTACGTGCGTGTATAAGTGTAAGCGGATGTTTTTGTGCGTTTGTAAGTGTTGTGTCATGCGTGCGTGTCACCAGAGTGCCATTGTACGTGTGGCACTGATGAAAAGTCGACATCAGGTTCGAGAGGAGAGATTACACCAGGTTCCCGGGAGGCTGCCTAAGGCCTTGGCTCCTCCCTACCGAGTCATTCAGGTGTTGGTGGTAAAGCCCTCCCGTAGGATGTCGTAGGATAGGTCACACACACACACACACACACACACACACTGGAGGAGGAAGAGGAGAGAAGCTGGTGGAAGAGTTAGTTCTTAATCTTACAAGGAACAGTTCTTTATCTTACAAGGAACCGTTAACGAATCTCAAGTTACAGCATCGGAGCGTAAAGGACATTTTCCAATCCCCCCCCCCTCCCCCAGACCTGTTTCTAATCAAGCGGGGGAGTTCGGAGCGTCGTTAAACCGAATCGAATTTCCCCGAACAGTGTCATAAAGACTCGGATTTGGGATTACAGTCCGAGATTAGTCAATACAGTTGGAAGTGTATCGGTATTGGCACAGATTTGGGCGGTACAGGAGTTGATTTGGCTGTAGAGATGAGGGTTTTTATCGCGGAGGTTACGGATTTTGGGGTGTACAGTCTAGGTTTAGGCGTGTGAAGGAGCAGATTTTGGCGTATGAAGTAACGAACAGATTTTGGCGTGTGAAGTGACAGATTTTGGTGTGTGAAGTGACATATTTTGGCGTGTGAAGTAACTAGCAGATTTCAGCGTACAGATAGGCTGGGTTTGGGAGTGAAGTCACTGATTTTACGGGTGTAATCGGCGTGATATAACAGTGCCAGATTTGACGGAGCTGTCACCGATTAATCTGGACGGTGCCTAGTGAGGCTAAGTTGGTGAACCCCTGATGGTGAACCCTTGATGGTGAACCCTTGATGGTGAACCCCCTGATGGTGAACCCCCTGATGGTGAACCCCTGATGGTGAAACCTGCTGGTGAAACCCACGCTGAGTATGATGGTGAACCCTTGATGGTGAACCCCTGATGGTGAACCCCTGATGGTGAACCCCTGATGGTGAACCCCCTGATGGTGAACCCCTGATGGTGAACCCCTGATGGTGAACCCCTGATGTAGATGTAGCAGGAAATGTACAGGGAGGAGGAAAAGAAGAAGAGGAGAAGAAGAAAAAGAAGAAAGAAAGAAGAAGAAGAAACTTGAGCCACATACACAAATAAAACATATTTCCCTAATTTTTCAGAAGATAAAATAAAAACACAACAAATACAAAAAAATACAAAAACAAATTCCAAACACCCTCTCTCCCCCCCTCAAAAAAAAATCACTGTATATTTTAGTCGTCACACACACACACACACACACACACACACACACACGTATACATTATCTCATACCAGGACAAATAATAAAAATTATATTCGTAAATTTGAGCCAAAAATAAAATTAAAATCATAAAAATAATAATCTTGCCTCATACCTGGTGTAAAATGTGAACACTGTATAATTAGCAGAGACATTTTTGTAGCATTTAAATTCCGCGTGTAATAAAATCGTGATTATTTTTATATGTATTTTATTTTTTTGGGGGGTGGAAGTAATAATTTATTCCAGGTGTGAATAATTAATGAAATGATGCGCAAGTTGGGGTTGTTAATGAGCTGGTTGTTCCTAGGTACTGGAGAAGGTGTAGGTAGGTAAGGTAGGTAGGCAGGTAAATAGGTAGCTGAGTAGGTAGATGTGCAAATAGGTAGGTAGTTAGGTAGGCAACAGGTGCTTAATTGTTTTATCAGGTGTGATGGATTCGAACTGTAGTCAGGATGGTGAAAGTTGAGTCAGTAACAGCTGGGCCACCTCTCTCTATTATGTCATCATCATCATCATCATCATCACTATCATCATCTGGTAGTATTTTGGCACACGTTACTACATATGGCACTACATATGAGAAACTCCTTGGCAGGTACTGACTTTAATTTACCTGACCTTTCTGACTTGTTACCCGAGAGTAATTAGATTGGAAAAGCAGGTGAGAGAGTGCTGGGACACACACACACACACACACATTTAAGGTAGCAAATAGTACTTAATATAACTAATGCCGTTGTCATATTATAGTTGATAGTGATAAGCTCTTTAATGGTGTGTATTGGCACTAAAGCCCTATATGTAAAGATGATGGTGCACTTATAACGATCGGTGTCGGGACCTAACCTAACCACCCTAACGCCAGGTAACATTAAGGTGTTTAATAATTGAGAG
Source organism: Homarus americanus (assembly GCF_018991925.1). Taxonomy (NCBI): domain Eukaryota; kingdom Metazoa; phylum Arthropoda; class Malacostraca; order Decapoda; family Nephropidae; genus Homarus; species Homarus americanus. The sequence goes on along the minus strand of NW_024741731.1, from coordinate 613,280 downwards.
AGAGAGAGAGAGAGAGAGAGAGAGAGAGAGAGAGAGAGAGTTGCGTTGTGTTATACAGTCGATACCGAAATCATAGACCAAATATAGTAGCATTCTATCATGTCGTCAGTGCAGGACACCTCGTAGGATCTGCTACGTAGTTAGTGTAGGATACCTCACAGGAACGAAGCTGAACGTAATAAATGTCAGTGTATCCTTCGCAGGGCCAATTCAGATATCTTAGTATTCCTTTACCACAAAAAACAATTTCCTCGGGAACGGTATTGTCTCCTAGAACGAGATTCGAAAACCGTGTATAGCGTATAAGGAGAATTTTATGATTGGGTGAATGCATTGTATTCTCGAGCCTTCCCTCCCTCCCCAAGAGAACTCCGATGTCCTCCAGAGAAGCCCAAAGAGCCCCAGAGAAGCCCAAAGAATCCCGATTAAACCCAAAGAATCCAGATGGACCCTAAAGAAGCCCGATGAACCCTAAAGAAGCCCGTTGAAGCCCAAAGAAACCCTCCAAAACCCACAGAAGCCCACAGAACACCGATTAACCCCAAAGAACACCAAAGAAACCCAGAGGAGCTTAGGGTAAAGTCTAACGGGGACCTTCTGATGGGTGGGGTTCCTTCGAGGCTCCGGAAGAGATGGCGTTTATATTAAGGAAAATATATTCTTCTAATATCTTATAATAGCAAGCTTGTCAGTGCAGGGGGGGGTTCGAGAGACCAGCCTGGCCTTTTTACTCTTCCATTTTTTTGTGACTATTCAACTCAAACTTTCGAAAAAACAAAACAAATCGGTTGTTGGATGATGGCTGTTGACGACTTAACCGTTATGACCGTTGACCGACATAACCGTCACAATGCCGTTAAAGTTAAGTCGTTTAAAGCAGTTACAGTATATCACCTACAGTTCACCACGGCTTAACACCGTAATATCACCCAACAACACACCGCAGCTTAATAAAGGAATATCAGACTCAGTCCTCTACAGTTTAACACAGGAATATCACCATCGCACCACAGCTTAACACCGTATTATCACCACCCACCATACCACAGCTTAACACCGTATTATCACCACCCACCATACCACAGCTTAACACCGTATTATCACCACCCACCAAACCACAGCTTAACACCGTATTATCACCACCCACCATACCACAGCTTAACACCGTATTATTATCACCTTCACCACCATACCACAGATTAACACCGTATTATCACTACCCACCACACCACACAGCTTAACACCACACACCACAGCCACCACCACACCACAGCTTAACACCACCACACCACAGCTTAACACCATATCACCACAGCTTAACACCATATCACCACAGCTTAACACCATATCACCACAGCTTAACACCACCACACCACAGCTTAACACCACCACACCACAGCTTAACACCACCACACCACAGCTTAACACCACCACACCACAGCTTAACACCATATCACCACAGCTTAACACCGTAATATCACCACCAGTGTTACCCGAAGCTTTAAAACAATGGAGGAAGTTTAGTCAGTTTTTTCCCGGGGTTAAATCTTGTTGGGGAAATCGGAACCGAAATTTTAAGGAATCCTGACTAAATGTTGTTATTTTTGTTGGTTAATGGATACATGATAATAGAGACACTGTGTGTGTGTGTGTGTGTGTGTGTGTGTGTGTGTCTCAATATTACAAAGGTGATGGTTTAGCTGACTGTTAACTGTATCCAATTAACTGTTTCCCTACTTACCCTAACTGTCACTATTTAACCGACTGTCTGACTATAAATGGCTAATTGGCGTACTGTCTGACTAATTGGATACCTGCCTGACTAATTGGCTGACTGATTAACTGACTGACTAACTGACTGGGTAATTAAGTGGATGGTGTTGGGTTACAATAGGATGCTAATTAATATCTTGAACAGGTAAAGTTTCCTCGTTTAATTATCATCACGCGATAAATAAGGTATATTCTTAATAACCTGATCTCTCTCTCTCTCTCTCTCTCTCTCTCTCTCTCTCTCTGAATTATACACATTTATTCATTACTGGTTATTAACTGTCATACAAAACCTTATTACATAGTTATTAATTAAGTTTGAGTTAAGTTAATTATTACAACTTCTCTTACGTGGAATGAGTTACCGTACGGGTGTGTGGTGAGTGACTGACGAGGAACCTCTTTAGGCTTTACCGTCGTCACCTTTGTCAGCAGTACTTCCTCCCTCCTTCTGCTGGTGTTGTTGACTGTGATCACTAGGTTAGGTTAGGTTAGGTTATTGTGGTATATTGAACTTCGATGTGTGATATAAATTAACATAAAGTGGAAAAATATGTTGGATGATAAGGTTGGGTCAGGTGAGGTCAGTTAGTCAGTCCCATAGTCGTGAAGGGAGAGGGCGTGAGAGGGAGACTGGGAGGGTGTTAATAAGGTGGGAGACAGTGATAAAACACACACACACACACACACACACATACACCGAAAAAACACGAAGGAAATGAAGAAAAAACGAAAAAAAAAAATAATAATAAATTAAAAACATTAAATAACAATAAATATCTAGTCAATAATCTTTCCTCGACTAGTTACCCAACGAAAAAAAAATCCCAGAAATTAATAAAGTTAAAGAAAAAGGAAACAGTTTATTCAGGAAAAAAAAACGACTTGAGGTGGGGGTAAAAGTCCAGCCAGACAGCTACGGTAAATCTATCAGTAGGAAGATTATGCAGAATATTTAATAGTCTGAAACCACGAAGGCGGAGATAATGTGTGCTGAGCCATCCATGCCTGGGAGGAAGGTAGGGAGGTGGTGTGGGGGAGGGGTGTGTGTGTGTGTGTGTGTGTGTGTGCATAACGGACCCAGGCCACGGGAGGTCCGCTGAATTTCCCCTCGTTCCATCACACAATTTTTCCCTATTTCCCCTCACAGAGTTTCCTCCTCCGAGCCTCGCAGAAATTTTCCTCTCCTAATTTCCTCCCTCCCCCCTCCACCAACATTTTTGTCCCCTTAATATCAACATTTTACCCATATCCCTGACTTACTCCCCCCCTTCCACGCCCTCACCTCCCATCTCTCTCAAACATTTCGTCCTCCTTACGAATCTTTCCTCGTGTCCTCAACAATTTCACCCACACACCCGCACACCCACCCACCACTCCACACCCACCCACCCACACCCACACCCACCACACCCACACCCACCCACCCACCCACACCCACACCCACCCACCCACCCACACCCACACACCCACCCACCCACCCACCCACAGCCACCCACCCACCCACACCCACCACCACACCACCCTCCCAACACCTGCCCCCCGCCAGCAGTGTGTAGTGAGGGTGTTTGTTGGGTGTCAGGCTTGTGGTCAGTGAGAAAGATGTTTATCCCTCCGTCAGACAACTCCTCCTTCTGATGGCTCTGATGTGGAAGCTTCGACTTGCCTGTCTGGGAGGAGGAGGGGAGAGAGAGACTGAGTTGATATGATGAGGGAATGAGAGAGGGATTAATCTTGACATGAGTCTGTATGGACGGAAGGACACCCCCCCCCCCTGCCAAGTATACGCCCCCTCACGCCCCTCTCTCCCTGCCAGATATACGCCCACCCTGCCAAATACACGCCTTCCCCAGATACATGCTCCTCCCCAAGCAAATATACACCACCTGGCAGATAAAACACCTTCCTGGCTATATACACGCCCCTGCCTCCTCCCCATTACGCCCCTCTGCCCCTGCCACGCCCCCGGCCCTGCCAAGAACCCCCTTCCGCCAGATAAACAATCAGTGGTAGCAGACCATCACTTAGTGTGGTGGTGTGACTGTGTCCTCTAAATCACCCGGAGAACATCTTGGTGTCACTTCAGGACCATAAAAGTCTTCAGTTTTTGTTCGTGTCTCAGATCCCAGGATATTTATGGCTTTCTGACCCCCGTTGATAGTGTGGTGGGTGTTGGGGTAGTGTGGGGGTGGGAGGGGGTGGTAGTGGTGGGGGGGTTATTGGGGTGGGAGGGGAGGGGAGGGGGTGATAAACCTTGAACGTACCTGAATTGTATTTTACAGAAGTGATGTTAAATTAGCAATTGTTGTAACTAAATGATTTAATGAATGACTTGTGGTGTTAAATATATTGTTTTGTAGATACTGTAGACGTTAATGATCGTCTGTGTGTGCTGTAGATTATTATTATTGTTATTATTGTTGTTGTTGTTATAATTATTGTTATTTTCATCATTATTATTATCTTGCTGCTGTTGTAGTTGTTTTCGTCATCATCATCATCATCATCAACCCCAGAGGCGCCCTTTGTCCAATAGCCTGAAGAGCTTGACCAATCACAGGTTAACCAATCACAGGGCTTCCCGTACCGTTTGAGAGCGCCATTGGGTTAATGTGATCAGGTAACCCAAACAGCGGATTCATCACCTCTCGGGAAAACCAATCAGAGGGTTTGTGTGATCAATTCGACCAATCAGAGGGCTAGTGTGATTTAGTGGACCAATCAGAGAGTTAGTGTGATTAAGTGGACCAATCAGAGAGCTAGTGTGAGTAAGTGGACCATTCAGGGGGCTAGTGTGATTAAGGGGACTAATCAGGGGGCTAGTGTGATTAAGTGGACCAATCAGAGAGCTAGTGTGATTAAGGGGACTAATCAGGGGGCTAGTGTGATTAAGTGGACCAATCAGGGAGCTAGTGTGATTAAGTGAACAAGTTCTGTAAATGTATATTTTTTATACCAAGGCGCGAGGTGTGTGTGTGTGTGTGTGTGTTGGACTATGTGCAGGTATTCGTTTATCCGAGGGAGAGAGGGAGGGAGAGAGGGAGAGAGAGAGGGAGGGAGAGAGGGAGAGGGAGGGAGGCGGTAACCCTTTATTTAGTTAGCAACTGGAAGGGTTTAAGTTTTAAGCTCCCTACGGCTGTGGTGGTGGTGGTGGTGGTGGTGCAGGGCTACAAAGACCACGTGTTTTGTGGTGGAGTAGTGGTGATGGTGGTGTAGTGGTGGTGTGTTAGTGGTGGTGGTAACATCATCAGACCACGTCAGGAAGTGAAGGTGTTCCTGTGTCTTGTGTGTGGAGGCAGTTGGTCGTGGAGGCGAGGAAGTGTTTAGTGTGATTATGATGAGCAGGATTCACACTCTCTTTCCTCCCTCCCTCCCTCCCTCTCTCCCTCTCTCCCAACCCAACCTAATCCAACCTTCAAAACTTAACCTAATCCAACGACAGCCATAGAATGTTAGTTTAATGACGCGTGAAATTATACAAAACGAGATTAAAGTTTTTATTGACAAGATGGTGGTAGGTGGGTGGCAAGATGGTGGTAGGTGGGTGGCAAGATGGTGCTGGGTGGGTGGCAAGATGGTGGTAGGTGGTAGGTGGGTGGCAAGATGGTGGTAGGTGGGTGGTAAGATGGTGCTGGGTGGGTGGCAAGATGGTGCTGGGTGGTAGGTGGGTGGCAAGATGGTGCTGGGTGGTAGGTGGGTGGCAAGATGGTACAGGATGGTGGATGGGTGGCGAGATTTAGATTTTTGCCTCTTAATACTGCCACTACCGCCACCCCTTCCCCTTTCTCCCAGCCCTTCTCCCTTTCCCTCACCCCTACCAACACGCCCTCCCTACCTTAAACCACCTCCTTTCCCACCTCCCCCTCCTCTAATCACCCCACCACCCCTTCCTTCCCCCTATCCACCTTACCACCCCTACCTCCCATCCAAAACGACAATACAACGATACCGCGACGATCATGTAAACACAGCATAGAAGCGATCGTGAAGGACGTCTATAAGAGATAAGAGATGAAAGATAAGAGATGAAAGATAAGAGATAAAAGATAAGAGATAAAAGATAAAAGATAAAAGATGAGATAAAAGATAAGATGTATTTATTTATAAGAGAACTTGTTAAAATGAGGTAGGTAAATTTTAAGGGAAGGAGACGAACCTTTAATTATCTGATAAGGAGATTAAAGGGGAGGGGGTAGTTTTAGGGAGGGGAACATTTTAGGGATTTAAGGTAAGGTGGGATATTATTTTAGGGATTTAAGGTAGAGGGATACTATTCTAGGGATTTAAGGTAAAGATATACACTATTTTAGGGATTTAAGGTAAAGACGGACACTATTTTAGGGATTTAAGGTAAGAGTTTAGGGTAGGAAGGGATTCTATTAGGGATTAAGGTAAAGAGTGACAGTTTTAGGGATTTAGGGTAAGAGTTTAAGGCCCAGGAGACACAAACAACCGCACAACGCCGAGATTAAGGTAAAGTTCAAAGGAAAATCGTTATCCGGGCCCAGGAAAGGTCAGAGGTCGCGCGCCTCTCACTGAAGGAGTGTAAGGGGCAATGATGGTTGTAAGGGGGCAATGATGGTTGTAAGGGGCAATGATGGTTGTAAGGGGCAATGATGGTTGTAAGGGGGCAATGATGGTTGTAAGGGGGCAATGATGGTTGTAAGGGTCAATGGTGGTTGTAAGGGCAATGACTGTTTTAAAGGGGCAATGATTGTTGTAAAGGGCAATGGTAGTTGTAGGGGGAGAGTAGGAACAAAGTTATGGGAGTGGTGAGGAAGGTAGGAACAAGGTTATGGGAAGGGTAAGGAGGGGTGGAAACTTATGCTTGAGCTGTTAATTGAGTTGATCCCAAGAGGTTAAAATCTGTGGCATTGAGGGGTGGGGTTGAGAATTGGGGTTGAGGGTGGGGTTGAAGATTGGGGTTGAGGGGTGGCGTTGATGGGGAGTGGCATGATTGTGGGGGGTGGGGTTGATGGGGTGGCGTTGATGGGGTAGGATTGATGGGGGTGGGCTTGAGGAATAGAGTGGGAGGAGGTAGAAAGGGTGAAAATAGAGATAGGAGTGAAAGAGAGGAGAAAAATGGCAATCGTAAGAGAAATGCAATGAAGAGAAGGGAGGTAGTGGAGTGAGAGAGAAAAGGGAGTCAAACAGTGTGGTGGAAAGGGACGTAAAAGGAGAGGAGTAGAAAGTGTGTGTATGTGAGAGGGCGGCAGAAAAAGAATTGAGAGCAGAGGCTGTGACGGCATGTTACCTCGACTTAAAGAAGGAAGGATATGGGCTTTGACTCCTGCAGGCACAGGAAAGGTGGGAGGGGGATTGGGATAAGAAATATAAAGATTAGTACAGAGAGAGTAAAACAAAGATAGAAATTGGGGAGAGGTGTGGTGAGGGAGAGGTGTGGTGAGGGAGAGGTGTGGTGAGGGAGAGGTGTGGTGAGGGAGAGGTGTGGTGAGGGAGAGGTGAGCAAAAGAAGTGATGAGAGGTGAGGTAAATATGAAGGAGAGGTAATAGGTAAGGAGAGAGAGAGAGAGAGGGGAATAGGTGAGGTAAGGGAGAGGAGGAAGTATGGTGAAGGAAGTACGTAAGAACATAAGATAGATAGATGCCTTTGTTTATATAGATACCTTTGTTTATATAGATACCTTTGTTTATATAGATACCTTTGTTTATATAGATGCCTTTGTTTATATAGATACCTTTGTTTATATAGATACCTTTGTTTATATAGATACATTTGTTTATCTATATCAATCTATCTTGTATTTGTCCTCCGTGTCAGAGATAGTTCAGATAGAGTAGGAGGGAGGTAAACGGAATGGTCTCCAGTCTCGTTTTAGCTCACACACACACACACATACAGGTTATCAATTACACCTAAGTGGGTCCTGTCGTCACTGAAGATGTAATGTAATACTCTCAAGTCTAAACTACATTACCACAGAGAGGAGTGTATCCCGGCTGCCCTCCCCATCACGATCAAATTCACGTATACAGCACCACGGATTCGTAAACAAGATTAAATGTAATACACTTGAATAGTATTACGTGTGGTATATAGTTTGGCATAATACGTTTAATGCTGTTGTATGCCTGCCTGTCTGTGTATGCCTGCCTATCTCGGTAAATAAGGTCGTGTGTGTGTGTGCTAGACGCTTCACCTCACTAACATGGACGAGAATGTAGTCCATGTTAGTGTCATCTCTTTCCGAACCTTCCATTCTGCTGTCATCGTCATCATTATCATTATCACCATTATCACCATCATCATCATCACCATCATTATCTCCACCACCACTATCGCTACATCACCAATACCAGCTGACTAACTTAACTGAAGAGAGAGAGAGAGAGAGAGAGAGAGAGAGAGAACGTAGAACCTCTTTTGGTCACGAGAGGAAAGTCGTATAGAGTTGTGACTTGCTGATGGGGGAGGGGCGTCAACCTCCTCCTCCTCCTCCTACTCTTCTCCACTTCCTCTTCCTCCATTTCTTTCTCCTCTATTTCCTTCTCGCTCTCTCCCTCTCCCCCTTCTCCCTCTCCCTCCTCTATGGCCATCGTTCACTAGCCTCTTCTTTACATCTTTTATCGACGCGTCCCGAAGTCAGTGTCGCGTGGAATGCCGCCGTGTCCTCCCCTGACTTGATTGAGCCGAGGCCTTCCACTCACTAAGCCTGGGGACATCGCTCACACACTGTTAGATGAGATTAGTCTTGGGTTTCATCTCTCTCTCTCTTTCTATCTCTCAAACTATCTATGTCTATATGTATGTATGTAAGTTTGTATGTAATGGACCCGGGTTCGATCCTCGGGCAGGGTGAAACTATAGGCAAGTTTCTTTACGCCATTTGCCTCTTGTCTACCCAGCAGTAATTGGGAACCTGGATGCTAATCGATTTGCGGATCGTATTCTGGGGTAATGGTGAGCCAGTGCAGTTGGTGAGTTGTCCGGTCTTCTCGGACTATTCCTTGACACTGGGTCATGCAACTCGTTAACTCAGGGTGTGGTTGTTGTGTTGGCGACAGCTTCCACATCTTAAACAAATTCACGCCTAGGTGGCCCTTGGGCCGGCCAACCTCGTTACACGAGGGGCAACCATTATTATTCTATGTAGGTATGTATGTATGTATGTATGTATGTATGTATGTATGTAACTCAGCCGTAAGTCCAACCTAATCTAACCTAACCTTACCTAAACCTAACCTTGTTTTGTTTCATTTATGCTTTTTATCATCTGTCTTGCATCGTCGAGTTATTATCCATTCCTCTTCGTTTCTTTCGTTCCTCTGGTCATTTCGTTCATCCCATCTATACGTTTTTAGCTTTCATCATCCAGTCCAATTACAATGCCGTGTGTGTGTGTGTGTGTGTGTGTGTGTGTGTGTGTGTGTGTGTGTGTGTGTGTAATTTTTTCTGTATTCTGATTAATTATCAACCTTAAACACATCTCTCCCAGACGGCCGTCACCACACACACACACACACACACACACACACACACACACATGATAATTAACAGTTTATTGATAGAACACAGCAGAAGCCTCAAAATATACAGTCAACAGAGATAATAAAAGTTACATAATTGGGGAATCGGTCACCTGATTGACCAATAATATACAAGTGACATAATTGGTACAAATATAGAGCATTATGACGAGGGGAGAGAGAGGGTCATTCAACAGGGGATTTCAGCACAATTATAGAACAGTAGTTAGATTGGCAGGGAGTGACACACAGGTTAACTACGAGTATGTTGGTAATTCATACAGTAATTGGGATTTGGGTGTTCTTATAGTGATCATCAGTATGTGGAGGGCGGTGGTGAAGTGGATACAGCGCTTTACTCCTGTTACATGGTTCGCTGGTTCAATCCCCGGGCGCTCCCAGCTGTATATAGGAACATCGTGGTATTTACCGGATGGATTTTTTTTTTCTACACATTTACCCAAAATTGTTTTAAAACTTGATGTTAATGTGATGTTTTTTTCACAGGTAAGTGATGGGAGCAGAGTGTAGGTGAGGTAAGGTGAGGTGAGGTGAGTATTACTTGAAGAATGATTGAGTGTATACCGTGATATTGAGTGTATCCCTTGTGACAGTCCATTGAGTGTGATCCCAGAGACAGACAGACAGTGAGGGCGTGTGGGGAGAGACCCTTAGCACCCCGCGAGCCATCCTCCCCAAAGACAAATTTCTGGCTGTCATTTCCTCCGCCAGACACACTTGGTAGAAAACTTTAGCACCAACTCTCTTGTTCCAGCGGGAGGAAAATTAACAACTTTTAAGAACTCCTTCGAAGATGTTGGTGGAGTGTGACGAAGGCCGGCTGTGACGACTGGCTCTTCTGTGACGGAGGCCGGCTGTGACGACTGGTTCTTCTGTGACGGAGGCCGGCTGTGACAACTGGCTCTTTTGTGACGGAGGCCGGCTGTGACGACTGGTTCTTCTGTGACTGAGGCCGGCTGTGACGACTGGTTCTTCTGTGACGGAGGCCGGCTGTGATGACTGGCTCTTCTGTGACGGAGGCCGGCTGTAATGACTGGCTCTTCTGTGACGGAGGCCGGCTGTGACAACGAATTTCCCTCTTGTGACCCCTCTTTTTCTGAGGGGTCCTTCTTGACGAGTGTGACGTGAGAGTATGTCCTCTTGACCACAGACACTTGAGAGTATGTCCCTCTTGACCACAGACACTTGAGAGTATGTCCCTCTTGACCACAGTCACTTGAGAGTATGTCCCTCTTGACCACAGACACTTGAGAGTATGTCCCTCTTGACCACAGTCACTTGAGAGTATGTCCCTCTTGACCACAGACACGTCCCTCTTGAAGGCAACGACATAAGAGCTCATACTTGAGAGTGACTGTCGAGGAGCCGTGTTGTAAGGCTACATAAGGGTGACTCTTAAATGAACGCTCCCCACAGGTGAGGCTTACCTGCCGTGTTGTGGAGTCACCTGTCAAATTCGTAATTACACCGACACCCACACTAAGGACAATCAACCCAGGTGAATCAGTCGACACACAATTGAGACGCGGGGGGTTCAATAGGTCGATTTGGCTGAGAGAATGAGTCACTGAACCCGTGTGTGTGTGTGTGTGTGTGTGTGTGTGTGTGTGTGTGCGTGCGTGTGCGTGCGTGCGTGTGCGTGTGTGCGTGTGCGTGTGTGTGTGGGGTACTAATAATTCTTGGTCCTCAACATACTTCAGATACAAGGGCTGGGTAAGAGCAGGTAGCTAGGATCATCACAGGTAACATGCAGGCAGGCAGGCAGGTGTTACTAATTACATACAACACCGTACAAAGGTTAAACTTCTTTTCTTAACACACACACACACACACACACGCACACACACAAGCGACGCCCAAGTACTGAGAATATTTAATGATGAATTGGGTGGTTAAAATTAGATTAAGGAGAGGCGGTGTACAGCCTAAAACTTAGAGTTGAGAAGACTGGCCTGAGGCGATGGTGGTGGGTGGGTGGTGGTGCTGGGTGGTGAGTGGAATCTGCCTTCCTTCACCTGACAACTCTCCTCATTAAACTATGTAGCGACTCTTTAACCTCTCGCTCATGGTGGCAACTTTGTCAACAAACTATGTGAGGAGGTCTATTAAACTCGCACCCGATGGCATTTCTGTCGCCAAAGTATGTGAAGGAGTAGAGTGAGTGAGTGAGTGAGTGAGTGAGTGAACTCCACACACATAGCAGATACGGCCAACCACTTCACCTGATATCCATATTGGTTTAATGAACTGTCTGTTACCTCACGTCTCTCTTCTTTCCTCGTTCATCAATCAAGGTCTTCGTTGTCCTAATGCTAGAGACTGTTATCTTGATGGTCGGTGCTGTGAGGAAATTCTTGCCACATATCTTCCTCCCTCCCTCCCTCACATATTTTCCTCCCTCCCTCACATCTTTTCCTCCCTCCCTCCATCTTTTCCTCCCTCCCTCACATCACATATCTTTCCTCCCTCCCTCACATATTTTCCTCCCTCCCTCACATCTTTTCCTCCCTCCCTCACATCTTTTCCTCCCTCACACACACACACGTTCACCTCTCCAATCATGATACAAAAACCTAACCTAACCATTTCTTCCGTCTCCAATTAGGTGTTAAGCAGTCCCTCCTTACCATACATAGTCAATAGCGTCACGTTGAGGTGTTCCTGGTATGAGTATCGTCGTCCCCAATCTTCTTAAACCAGGATGGACAAAGGGTGACTTAGGAATTCATTATTGGATACCTTAATCCGTCCTTGGGGAAAAAAATCATTATCGAAAAGCATCCATCAATCGGGCAAGAAAAGGCGTACATGGAACACTGGTCTATCTCAGCCTGGAATAAGACTCTCCACATGTTAAGCACTCGGGTCCATCGTATAGTGGCAGGCAGTATTGATCGCTGGCTCATTGGATCAAGTGTATATGTTTTCGTCATCACAACCTTTAAAGAACTGTCTTAAGCGGATGTATAATTCGCTTACACTTGAATTAATTTATGCTAGATATTATAAAGAGAGAGAGAGAGAGAGGGGGGGGGGGAGAAAGAGAGAGAGGGGGGAGAGAGAGAGAGACGGAGAAAGAGAGAGAAGGGGAAGGGGACGACATGCCTGGAGTAGGGCCCTGGAAGAACCTCCGCGTCGCTGGAATACCAAAGACCCCTCTGGACGCTCCTACAGGCCCTTAAGACGCCCCGGACGCTCGTGGCCCCCATCAGGATGCCCCTCGCACGGCCCTGAAGGGTCCTTGACTCCTTCCAGCAAGTTTTGACAAATGCGACCTCCCCACCAGGGTCCTGCCAGGGAGTGTCTCCGAGTCTTTGAACGATTATGACGTTCTTAGGTGTTCTAACACTTGGGTAGACGTTCAGAGGGCGTCATTCCTGGTACCGTTTGCTAGTTCTTGTACTGCAATGTTCCCGGACTCCATTATAAGGATACTGGAGTCAAGGCAGTAGCTTCTGGGTCTCTTAGCAACGCTGAATATCACTGTGACTGGACTTGACACACACACACACACACACACACACACACACACACACGGGTCTACGTGTCACTCGGGGCTCACGTATCTACCTCACCAGTCGTCCCAGGAGTTTGGTGTGTCGTGGTGGCTGTCGTCGGGGCGTATCACCTGTTGACTGGTGTTAACACTGAAACAAGCAGCGGCGATTGTTCAATAATCAATAGTTTTGCGTTACCATTGTTCTCGAGTCCCGTCTCAGCCCGGCCCCGTCTCTCCCCGGCCCCGTCTCTCGATACTCGCTGACAAATGGTTCTGGGGACAATCACACAACACGGGAGAGAGGGAGAGGGGCGGAGTACAAAAGGGGAGGGAAGGGGTGGATAGTCAATACGATGAAGGATATAGGACGGGGGAAATCGATAGGGGCGGTACATAATGAGGGAAGGTGAGAAATGACTTTACAGGTAACAATGGGGAGGTGGACGACCCGGCCCTCTGAGGACTCGTTAACACCGTCAGCCAATCCTCGCTCCACACCTGGGCTATGGGACTCATTAATGAGGTGTATAATGAGGGTTTACCTGATGATAGACATCTTAGTTTTATTTCACTTGATGATCAACCACCCTAACGTTACCTGGGAATTAGGTTAAGTTAGGTTAGTTTAGGTTAGTTTAGGTTAGGTTAGGTTAGCGTTAGGTTAGGTTATCGTTATGTTAGGTTAAATTTGATTAAGTTAGGTGATAGAGAAATAAGTAGAAAAGAGGTACGATGAAGGTTAGAATTGAAAACATTGAGAGAGAGAGAGAGAGAGAGAGAGAGAGAGAGAGAGAGAGAGAGAGAGAGAGAGAGAGAGAGAGAGAGAGTCCTATCGTGTGTGCTTCTTGGTGTGCGTTGTATGATGTGTGTGGGCTGAAGTTACTGCGTCCAGGCGTGCGTGTGTACACTCACGCGCCGTAGTTTAGACGCACCCTCTACTCCTGACTGGATGGAAGTCGTAGCCTTGTCTTCATGCTGAACGTCCCCCCTCCCCACCCCCACCACCCATCGTTCAGTGATGCAATGTGCGAGCTCCAACCTTCGCTGGATTGTACGAATAGCAGTTCATGATGTAATATTTGAGAGAATATATGCGCGATGCAGGATTTTAGTGACTCACAACACTTTATTTACCATCACTATACTTAACATCACTATACAAGAGGGATCGTTCGGTTTGCAGCCCTGACTACGACTTCCCGCGAGCCAGCAGTAGGGGTAGAGGGTGCATGAAAACTATGGCGCGTGAGTACCATTATGCGCACGTCCCCTATCGTGTATGTGTGCAAGATTGTTTGTGTTCTACCATGCGTGTGTTAGAGTGCGTACTTCCTAGCATGTTTGAATGCGTACTTTCTAGTATGTTTGTGTACCTGATTGTGTGTGCATTAACGTGTCTGTGTGTCATATTGTTTGCGCCCTGGCGTACATGTATGCCAGAGTCAATGCGTCTTAGCGTGCATGTGCGCCAGATCGTGTGCGTTCTAGCATGCGTATGGCAAAATGTGTGCGTTATATTATGCCTTTTTGCTTGAATGTGTATCAGATTGCATGCTTTCTGCATGCGTGTGTACCGTTTGTGTGCGTTCGAGCTTGTGTGTGTGTGGCAGATTGCGTGGGTTCTAGCGTTCTGCTTTGCTTGAGTATGTGCGTTCTAGCATGATTGTGTGTGTGTGTGTGTGTGTGTGTGTGTGTACTACTACTACTTCTACTACTACTACTACTACTACTACTACTACTAAAAATACAAAATTGGTACTGGTGGACTGAACATTCGAGTTATGAATCACTGTTAATTTGTTGTGGAGAATAATACGTGGTTGTAGATGGTGCACTAAAGCTCTCCAGATGGTGTACTGGGGGGGTTAAAGCTCTCCAGATGGTGTACTGGGGGGGTTAAAGCTCTCCAGATGGTGTACTAGGGGGGTTAAAGCTCTCCAGATGGTGTACTGGGGGGTTAAAGCTCTCCAGATGGTGTACTAGGGGGGTTAAAGCTCTCCAGATGGTGTACTGGGGGGGTTAAAGCTCTCCAGATGGTGTACTAGGGGGGTTAAAGCTCCAGAGTACTAAAGCTCCAGATGGTGTACTAGGGGTAAACAGATGGTGGGGGTTAAAGCTCTCCAGATGGTGTACTAGGGGGGTTAAAGCTCTCCAGATGGTGTACTAGCCACTTGATAGTAACCAGCTGTCGGGTCGTTCGTGTAGGTGAGGTCGTCCTCAGAGTGGCGGCGACCCGGAAATGCCTGAGGGAGATAAAGTAGGTGTGTGTGTGTGTGTGTGTGTGTGTGTGAAGTATCTCCCGGGGATTATCTATGAAACACACACATACACGCACTCCCCCCCCCCCATACACACGTACACACACACACGTACACACACACACACACCTTTGAAGACAAATTTTTACGACCTTTTGAAGATGTATTGAAAATCAGGACGCACAAAAATCCCTGACAGACACGTTCCACACGTTTGATTTTTTCTATTTATTAAATTTTTTTTTGGTTTATTTTTAAATATTTTGTATCGTGGAAAGTTAACTGACAGAATACTGATTTAATAATTATAGTCAATGAGAATATATTATTTTATTACTATTAAGATCTATTGAGAATACTTTATATTATATTTTTTTTATTATCAAGAGGATGATCTGTAATAGTGTTTAATTAATTATTTGCCGAGATATAACGAAGTGTTTCAATATATAGTTCATGTATATAGTGAATATATATACCTGGCTCGAAAAGTACCTGTTATTACCACCTTAATTATTAACTTATTTATCTTGTTGTAATTAAAGTAAATATTGGGATGGTCGTAATAAATGTTGAAAGTGGGTTACCATGTTCAATATTTACTGTTAATGGAGGAAAGGATATGTAATTATGAAGGTATTACGAGGAACAACTGTTAAGACAACAATGACCCTAAATGGATAAATAATTATTTAAAGAACATCATTGGCCAAAGGAAGGCTATAGGTAGAAGGATAAATCGTGGCGAAATTTACCTCCGGGATTATTATAGGGTATTGGCGAGTAGGGTTAAAACCGAGATAAGGAAAGCCAAGAGGAATAATGAGGTAAGGATAGCAAGGGAGGCGAAGACAAACCCCAAAGGATTCTACCAAATGTATCAAACTAAACCACGAGAAAAGATTGGACCAATACGGTCAGACACTGGCGAGCTCACTGATAACGACAGAGAAATGAGCAATAATTTGAATAAATATTTTTCAACAATTTTCACCACCGAAAATTTAAACATGATACCCGGGGCACCGACTCTATTCAGAGATAGTGAAGAAAACAAATTAAGTGAGATAGTAGTGACTAGTAACGATTTTAGTAAGCAAATAGACAAACTAAAGCCTAATAAGTCACCGGGTCCCGATGAGATATTTGCCAGAGTATTAAAGGAATGTAAGGAAGAGCTTAGTATGCCCTTAGCAAAGTTGTTTAACATGTCCTTAAAAACAGGTGTAGTACCAGAATCCTGGAGGATAGCGAATGTAATACCGATTTTCAAGAAGGGGGACAGATCACTATCCTCTAACTACCGCCCAATCAGTCTAACATCAATAGTAGGCAAATTACTGGAAGCAATCATTTCAAACTCTATTCGAAATCACCTGGAGAAGCACCGATTGATCAATGATTCCCAGCATGGCTTCACAAGCGGACGTTCATGTCTAACTAATCTATTAACATTCTTTTCATCAGTTTTCGAATCGGTGGACGAGGGGCACAATTATGATGTGGTATATCTCGACTTTAGCAAAGCCTTCGACAGAGTCCCCCACGAAAGACTAATTAGAAAGGTAGAAGCACATGGCATCAAAGGTAATATCCTTAAATGGATTAGGGCGTGGTTACAGGACAGGAAACAGCGAGTGAGCATTAATGGCACTAAGTCCCATTGGAGCAACGTCACAAGTGGAGTTCCCCAAGGCTCAGTACTTGGACCATTATTATTTATTATATACATAAACGACATAGATATCGGCATAGACAGCAACATAAGCAAATTTGCTGATGACACTAAAATAGGACGTGTTATTAAATCTGACGAGGACTCCACAAAACTACAGGAAGATCTAAACAAATTTTTCGAATGGTCTGAAAAATGGCAAATGAAATTCAACGTGGACAAATGTAAAGTACTCAGTATAGGAGATGTAAACAGGGAAACCAGATACCAGATGAACAACGATGCCATAGAGAAATCCGACTGCGAGAGAGATTTAGGAGTAATGATAAGTAGGAACCTTATGCCAAGTAAACAATGTGTTTTTGCTCGTAACAAGGCTAATAAAGTACTTGGGTTCATACAAAGGAGTGTTAGTTACAAGACTAGCGAGGTCATCCTAAAACTGTATCTTGCTCTTGTGAGACCACACCTGGATTACGCAGTTCAGTTCTGGTCACCGTATTACAGAATGGATATAGAATCCTTGGAAAGAATTCAGAGGAGAATGACAAGACTAATCCCGGGCATTAGGAACCTTGAGTATAGAGACAGGTTAAAGCATCTTAATTTGCACTCCCTCGAGAGACGTAGAGCGAGGGCGACCTGATAGAGGTGTATAAGTGGAAGGCAGGGCTAAACAAAGGGGACATTACAAAGGTACTCAAACTATCCAACCAGGAGCGAACTCGTAACAATGGTTTTAAATTAGACAGATTTAGATTTAGGCGTGAAATAGGTAAACACTGGTTTGGAAACAGAGTAGTGGATGAATGGAACAAGTTACCAAATATCATCATTAACTCGAATACGCTGAATAGCTTCAAACATAGGTTGGATGCTTATATGAGCAACAGGGGTTGGGTGTAAACGGGACTGCCCAGTATGGGCCAATAGGCCTGCTGCAGTTTCCTCCATTCTTATGTTCTTATTTGTAAGTGCACAGGAACTTTTAGATCACTCGGTAGCATAACACGGACAAGAGATATGTGAGAAAGTTAATAATAATCATAATGGTTCTACTACTACTCCTGTTTTTATGGCTTTCAACCTCCCCTCATAACCATACCTACTACTATTGTTAATATTAATAATGAATTAGAATGTAATAAAAATAATCAGTAATAATAATATGAAATAGGAAAGATCAATAAAGCTAGACAGAAGTTACAAATCAAATGCTTAATTAAATGAAAGAAAGGGGAGGAGGATGAGAGGAGAGGATGGTGATCTGCTTCAAAGAGAGAGAGAGAGAGAGAGAAAGAGAGACCTGGCCTGACCTGACCTGACCTGACCTGACCTTCGTTAACGCCCCCCAAGAAATGTAAGAAACTGCAGAAGCTTTTGTTTGCATGTGTTGTCGGGGCAACCAAAGAGTTCAGATCCGGCAACAGTCGCTTGAATAAAAAAATATATACTCTTTAAAGTGGATCAAACAGTAACGCTCAATGTGTGGAATTTTGCTGTGGTGGTGAGAGAGAGAGAGAGAGAGAGACGTGTGCAGAAGCTTAGAGGTTAAGAACATAATAAGGAGTCTGCAATAGGCCGGTTGGCCTGTGCATGGCAGCTCCTGTCGAGAGTTACTACCACTATCATACATGAATCTATCTAGCCTCCCTTTGAAACTTTCCAGCGTTCCAGCACTTACTACAAAGTTGCTAAGCTTGTTCCACTCGTCCACCACCCTATTTGTAAACCAGTTCCTTCCTATCTCCCTCCTAAACCTAAACTTATCCAACTTGAATCCGTTGTTCCGAGTCCTATCCTGCTCGGATATTATAAGAACTTTATCTATATCACCTTTATTGATTCCTTTCACCCACTTGAATATTTCTATCATATCTCCCGCACTCTTCGTCTTTCTAGGGAATGCAAGTTTAGTTTCTTTAACCTATCCTGATATGGAAGGTTTCTAAGTCCCGGAATCATTTTTGTCATTCTTCGCTGCACCGACTCTAGTGAATTGATATCCATTCTATAATAGGGGCACCAGAACTGAACCGCATAATCGAGGTGCGGCCTGACTAGCGCAGGATATAGTTGCAATAAGACCTCTGCACTCTTATTACTTACACTTCTAGATATAAAACCCAATACTCTGTTTGCCTTATTTCGAACATTAACGCACTGTTTTCTAGGCCGTAGGTCTCTTTCACAAGTCGACTTCTGTAGGTTGATATTGTTAAGGCTGTATACATTGACAGTATTTGTTCTTCCAATATTAAGTACGCTGCACTTGCTGGTGTTGAATTTCATTTGCCATTTTTCAGACCACCCCTGCAATTTATTTAGATCTCCTGTAATGCATTTGCATCCTGCCCTGAATTAATCTGCCGCCCTATTTTGGTGTCATCCTCAAACTTGCTTATGTCACTGCTGATCCCAGTATCTAGATCGTTTATGTAGATTATGAACAAGAGTGGGCCTAGTACTGACCCCTGGGGAACCCCACTGGTTACACGACCCCACTCAGATTTAACACCATCTACGCTGACCCTCTGCGTTCTATCGGTGAGCCATGATTTTATCAAATTTAAAACTTTCCCCTCGATACCATGAGCCTTAATTTTTCTCAGAAGCCTCTGATGCGGTACTCTGTCAAATGCTTGTGTGAATTCAAGAGAGACGTGGGGTGGGGTTGTGTGGGGATGTGTTGTGGTGGTGGTGGGGGTGTAGTGGTGTGGTGGGGAGCGTGTGGTGTGGCCTAAAACACGTGATAAATGGTGATCCTGTGGAAACATTGTGGTGAGCAAGTTAAGGTAATGGCAAGGTGAATGAGGGCCACAGTTGGCCAGGCGAGGGCCATACTGTGAGGGATATAGTGTCCAAATGTAGATAAAGCTGGCCAAGTGAGAACCAAAGTGGCTACACGAGGCCCATGTTGGCTTATAGTTAGAGCCAGCGTGGTAGAGGGAAGGGCATGTTGTTAAGTTTGATGGGCCACAGTACAACCCAGGGACGACAGGTGAGGGGGTGTTGTGAGGGGGTGGTGTGAGGGAGTGTTGTGAGGGAGTATTGTCAGGGGGTATTATGATAGTGTTTTGAGGGGGTGTTGTGAGGGAGTGTTATGATAGAGAGTGTTGTGAGGGAGCGCTTTAAGGAGTTGTGAAGAATGTGGGTGTTTTCCTAATGAATAATCTACTACACAGAGGAGGCGACAGTGGGGTAGTAGCTGCACCAGTGTACTGTGTATACACCAACACTCTCCTGCTTCTTTCTTCCTCTCCTAAAACCTACATTATCTTGTCCTGTGTGACGTATTGACACTAACCTACGTCACCTTACCTCTCTCTCTCTCTCTTGCTGACTGGTTGGCTATCCGTCTCTATCTTTGTGTGTGTGTTTGTTTGTCTCTTATATGTATACGGTGTACTAGGAAGACATAGAACAGAGACAGACACAGACAGGGAATGGGACACACACACACACACACACACACACACAGACAAGAGTCTTTCGTCAGGTAAAATTTCGATTCCGGGGAAGTTCCGGCCAAAAGTTATTCCCTTCTTTTAGGATGTGAGCAGCTGAGGTAATTAAGCAGTGTCACACGCCCTAGGCTTCATTAACTCAAGTTTATGTCGCTGTTGGTACCGAAGCCTCGTATTGATTGGAACGGGGGAGAAAAAATCGTATCGAGACAGTGAATCTAATGTGAATCGAGATAGTGAGGCAGTGTCATTGGTTTGACCGAGATAGTGAAGCAGAGTCATGAGCTTAGTCGAGATAGTGAAGCAGAGGTATACGGTGAAGCAGAAGTGTGTTGTTATGGTGTAGTGAGATCAAGGATGTTATGAGACAATGAAGCAGTAGAGTATCGGGACAGTGAAGCAATGGTTATACTTAACAAGACAGTGAACCAATAGTGTGCCGAGACAGTGACACAACAATGTATCGAGACACCTACCCACCCACCCGGAAAAGGATAATATAAAGTGATTTACACCATGAAGTCTGATGCAGTTTAGTCAAGCTGACGAAGCAGATATAATCAGTGTCGGTGGTTCAAAAAGTGTTACTGCTATTGTTGTGGCCATCAAACACCCGCCAGCTGTGTTTGATGTGGGTGTGGGTGTGTGGGGTGGCGCAGGAGGAGTGTGTGTTTGTAGGGATGCGGGAGAAGTGTGTGTCTCTGAAGGGAGTAGTTGGGAGAAATGTGTGTGTGTGTGGGGGGGAGGGCGTGCTAGGGTGTGTGGGGATGTGGAGGGGAAGGGGGCGCTGGAGGAGAGTGTGTGTGTGTGTGGGGGAGGGCGTGCTAGGAGGTGTGTGTGTGTGGGGATGTGGAGGGAAGGGGCGCTGGAAGAGTGTGTGTGTGTGTGGGGGGGGCGTGTAGGGTGTGTGTGTGGGGATGTGGAGGGAAGGGGGGCGCTGGAGGAGTGTGTGTGGGGGTGTGTGTGTGGTTCCCTCACCAATCCTGGACGTGTTATCCCCACAGACTGGCGTTACACTTCTCGTCTTTTTTACCTCCCGTGTGTCGCCCACTGCCTCACTCTCCTCCCACCGGGTGAAGTTAGGTTAGGTTTGGTTAAGTCTTTTATTTCCTTGTTTGTTCCAATTGGCTGGTGGTGGCGTGTCGTAAGGAGGATGTAGGAGGGACACACACATAGTTGACGTCACCCTGACATTCACCAGCGCGTAAACTTCCATTATATATTTTTTCCACCATTAAAGAGGGAGAGCGCGGAAGGACAGAGGTGCCGTCAAAACACGACCACCACGACAGCCCGTCACGGCAACGACTACAATCTCCGCCGTATGAACCACTCACTACCACCTTTATATAAAAAAAAATAAAGATTGTTACCCCAGGGAGTAACCAGAGACACTAAAGGGGAAATTTAGTGTTGTGTGGCCTGGCAGGATCTCACCCTCGCCGCTGTCTGCTGTCTGAGTTCTCGGCGCTGATATGGCAAATCCTAAGTCTGCAGCCAGAATTTTAAGCCACACATTTTACCCGGCCCGTTTTTCTTTCTAGGACGGGCAGTTAAAGTTTATTACGACGCAGATATCCTGCCCCCCCACCTCGTCCTCCCTCCCTATACACACACTACCACGTCCCTGCCATCTGCTGCTGACCAACCCACCGACCCCACCACCCCTCCCCACCACCCCCCGACCCCACCACCCCCCCCTCCACACACCCCTCCACACACCCCTTCACACTACACCCTCACATCTCTACTCTGCAAATTTAGGTATAAATGAGTTCTTGCTTGACAGTAGTACAGTAAACAGCTTAAAATACACTTATAAATTTACACAGAGGACTTTACCATGACGCTGGGTGACGCCTAAGATCAACTTCTCAATCCTCCGTGCCTCAATTTTTTTTTGCTCCGTCCATCGTGTTTCCGGCCATTGTCTTGGCAACCACTCGGCCGATTCTCTCAAAACAAAAACCGGGGAGCGTCTCTCATGAGCCCTCTGAAGTGATTAGCTGGGGGGTCACGGATCGACAACTGGCCCAACTTTCTCGGGTCTTTAATTGGTCGAGAGAGAGATAGGTTTCCCGACTGTTTTCCTGACCACCGAGTAAAAAAAAAACTGGAATTCGTCTCACTAATTCTCAGAAGCCATTAGCATACATGTTTTCTTGAATGTATGCGCTTTGTTCTTATTTAGCAGAGGCCGGAATTAAGAACAAATCCTGGTTCTTCCTTTAATTTACTGTTATAGTCTCATTACTGTACTGTGTGATGGGGCTGTTGTACTGTACTTCCTGGTTTACTTCTGTAGCCTCACATAAGCCATCTTCACCCACCACCACCAGCAACCTGTCCCTTCCCCCGGAATATCACTCGACTCCACGATGCCTACCCAGTTCACTCATCCACGCGCACCGTCACTTGTAATGCATCCTTCATACCATCCTTCTACAACATCCTTCACCCCATCCTTCAACCCATCCTTCTACAACATCCTTCACCCCATCCTTCAACCCATCCTTCTACAACATCCTTCACCCCATCCTTCTTGGTCTTCCCTCGTTGCCAGCTCAGTTCCTCTTTGTCTCGTAGAAAGACCCGGACAACCAGTTTCCTTCAGTGTCTTCTTATTACTGATTACATCTGTATTACTCAGACACCCTCGTGGGGGATTTTTAGAGCGTCTTTCTTTCTCCCGGTGTCTGAGTACAAGGTGGGGCCATACAAGGTGGGGCCATACAAGGTGGGACCATACAAGGTGGGGCCATACAAGGGCAGCTGTACCTCGCACCCTCCTCCCTATAATAATGAAGGGCGTGTTGCAGTAAGTGACGCCTGACTGATGTACAGTAATTATTCGACAAGAAATACTCCTAGAAATTATGACTATTTTTTTTTACGAAAGTTTTTTATATATTTTGTAGTTAGTTGGATCTCAAATGGAGGATATATGACCCCAGGATGCCCCCAGGCGAGGTGTATCTCTCTCTCTCTCTCTCTCTCTCTCTCTCTCTCTCTCTCTCTCTCTCGAGTTTCACCAAGGATAAAAATATTGAAAAAAATACTCATAGTATTTTTATAACCCCACACAGGTAAAGTTAAGGG
>NW_024741731.1:560000-585000 GCF_018991925.1 Homarus americanus | reverse complement strand
ACACTAGACCATCACTAGCTAGCGAGAACACTACTAATACAAAGGTCACTACTAGTCAGCCAGGACGCTACTATCGCTACTAGCCGACCAATAGCCAGTCTGGACACATTACTAGCATAGGACACTATCACCACAATAATCAGCCATTACCATAGTTGCCTTGGAGCTATTAATGTGTGACACCATCATCACACCATCACCATAACGCACCATCACACTACACCATTACACACCATCACACTACACTGTCACCATCATATCACCATCACATCAACGCCATTACACTACACCATAATTACCATGACAACAATTACCATGACAACATGCCATTACAATTCACGTGACAACAATGATACCATGACACCACTACTATTACATTGTAGTTCTACCATTACCACCGTTACCATGTTGGCCCACCATCACCACCACCCTCTTCCTCTTCCACCTCCCTCCTCCCCCTCCTCCACTCCTCCTCCTCCACTCCTCCTCCACCTCCACCACCGCCCTCCTCCTAGCCCCTCTCTACCACCACCACAGCTGATCAGAGAGTAGCATCTGGCTCTGGGTGAAGGAACATTAAGCTGCCTCAGTGTGTTAATGTCGCTGTCATTATTATTATCATTACTCCCTGACCTGAGAAAAGATTAGGAACATGATTATTAATTTTCCTATAGTGTGTGACCTATGAGGGATTATTTAATATACCTGTAGTATCTATGTATATATTGAAGCAGTGTTAATTTGTTTGAGAATTTTATTGAATATCTATCTTTCTTTCTTTCTTTCTTTCTTTCTACGATATTCAAAATAGATTCGTTAAATTATTGTTAATATTATAGATTAGTTAAAATCTCTTCTTAATATTAATGGATGAGAGAGAGAGAGAGAGAGAGAGAGAGAGAGAGAGAGAGAGAGAGAGAGAGTTCAGTGGATTAATTCTGCATTTTTATGTTTCACTAAATATAAATTCTCGTGACTTATCTGTTAGTTCGTAAATGCTGACATGTACTAGGGGGGGGGGGCGTTCTGTTATGGAAGGCCTGGATTAAATATATTATTATACTGAATTTTGTGTTATTGTTGTGTTTGAGGTCGACATGATTTTGATGGATTGGTCTACTAAAGTGTGTGTGTGTGTGTGTGTGTGTGTGTGTGTGTGTGTGTGTACGAGAGAGAGGTTACTGTATACATAACACACTCACAGCAACTGCCGAGTATATCTGTCTGTCAGTCTTGTAGGTTCACTCTGGGGCGTTAACAGGCTAGACGAGGGAGCTGATCATACCATTAGTTTGTGTGTGGTGTTGGGGCTTCCTGGTCTCCTCAACACCTCGAGGTTACGGCAGACAACCAACCACCTCATTACTTGTGCTGCTGCTGTTAAGGCGACACACTTCAGAGAGGGATTTAACTAGTGAGAATATTGATGAAAGTTTGTTAATATGTTAAGTCACTTATTTGAGAGTGTTAAGTAACCTTCCCAATGGTGTAGACACTTTATAAGGGGCGGTGTAGTGTGGACGACATTAAGATTCTCAATAGCGTCGAACAACAGTCATGTGAGGAGGTTGAAGCGTGAAGATTCTCGGGGAGGAGAATGGGGGAGATGTGGCACGTCGGCGAAATTCTCTGTAGAGGTAAACTGTCTTCCCATGTGTGAGGGAGGGCGCCAGGCGATGCACAATCCAACTTTGATGGGCAGGACGTGTACAGGTGGATGTCCTCGAATCGACTGCCTGAAGCTGTTGTCTGCGGTGAGCTGGAGGAGGAAGAGGTGGAGGAGGGGGGCGGGAAGACCTCGGTGGATAGGGTCGATTCGTGGTATTAAGGCTATGAGACGTAACAGGAAGAAAAACACCAGTTGACGTGTTGGGGGGAAAGAATGTACTATGTGTCACACTCACTTGACGCGGCCCCTAAAATATATATATATATATATATATATAAACTGAGGAGAACTTGTCTGAGAAGCTAAGAGGATTAAACCAGATGAAGAGAGACGACTGTAAAGACCCAAGGCAGACTGGGAGTACGTCAACAACAGCAACAACAATTGGGACACACACACACACACACACACACACACACACACACACTCACTCACTCACTCACTCACACACACACACACACACACTCTGACAACGCTTTTATTTTCCAAGTCCTCGCACACTACCACCTATCAGTTTTGTTTTATATATGCATCATGTATGTGTGAGGTGACTTATGTATGTATGTATGTATGTATGTATCACAACTCCATTCTAGTTATTTAAGACATCACACAAACACAAAAGAAATCACTAACCTTAAAAAACAACAAAAATAGGTAATACCCACATCGTTATTATTATACCAAACAATTAAAAAAATAATTATATTGTCCTTGTTAACTCGTAACCTATTGTCCTTCATAAACCAACTCAATTAACACCTTTTTTGGGTTTAAATTAGAATAGCTGTATTGTTCACTTCGCGTCAAATAAATCAGATAATTACTATTTTTTTCTTTAGTCGTGTCCATTGTTTGTTATTGTAGTGTGACCGGAAATAGCATCTAGAGGCAGGGTGTCAGCCAGGCGGTGATTGGCTTATAGTGCGTTACGTCATCTCTCTTGGGGGAAGAGATTTGATGTGTTTATGATTGTTCTAAATGGTGGTAGATAACACGACCATTTGGAGTGTGTTTTAAGTGCGTTTTGGAGTGTGTCTTTGGGGAGTATCTTGGAGTGTTTCTTGAAGTGTGTGTTGAGTGTCTTGGAGTTTTTTGAAGTGTGTCTTACAAGGGATGATAATTATTGAACAAAACTAATCCTCACCTCTTCCTGGAAAAACATCGAAAAAAAAAGAAAAAAAAATCACTATATTTGGCTTAAAGTTGTATATTTCATTAGTTTTATTATTATATTTAAGGAGAAAAAATCCTCATTGTATAGTAAACATAATAGGTTGAAAAACGAATATTAATTTTGAAATGTTTTTATATAATTTTCGATTATTTTACTAAGCTACTGAAGGTGTAACAATGAGGTGGTGTGGCAGAGTGGTGTGGGCGTGTGTTGGAAGGTGGTGTGGGCGTGTGTTGGAAGGTGGTGTGGGCGTGTGGCAGGATGGTGAGGACTTCTGACTACACAGTGGAGGCGGCGGCAGCTGTGTTCTCCAGCTGGTTGGCGATTTTGTTTACTGTACCTTGGAGGACCTGTGACCGGGTTAGGTTAGGTTAGGTTACGTCAGGCTAGGTCACGTCAGGCTAGGTCAGGTCAGGTTTCGTCAGGCTAGGTCAGATTACTTCAGGCTAGGCGAGGTCAGGTCAGGTTACGTCAGGCTAGGTCAGGTTACGTCAGGCTAGGCTAGGTCAGGTCAGGTCACGTCAGGCTAGGTCAGGTCAGGTCAAGTTGAGGAACAGTAACCTAAACGCGAGAGACAATAAGACAAACTTGCAGGTCACCGAAAACAAGTGGGTCAGAAAAGTATGTGGAGTGAAAAAGAGAGTGGAAAGGAGGTTGACGGAAATGAAAGAGGAAATTGAGATGAAGAAGCGTCTTAGGGGAAAGGTTAGTTGGTTGACAGTAAGTTAAGGGGGTCCGGGGTGTGTACAACGAAGGGGAGAGAAGGAGAAGGTTGAAAAGATGAAAAGGAGGAGAAGGAGGAGAGGATAGCAAGGGAGGGCGTAGAAGTAAAGAGGAGAGGAGAGGGTGGGAGGAAGAGGAGGGGAGAAAGGAGGAGAGATAAACCAAGAATAAAATGTGACGACAATGAAAAGAAGGAAGAAGAATGGATGAGATAGATAGAAGAGCGACATAGCTTAGAGAGATTATGGTTTGGTTAGGTTAGGACCAATCCACTCCCCTTCCGTTATCTTCTCCCCTTTCCTCCATCTGTTTCTCTCCCTTCCCCTCTCTCGTCCCTTCCCTCTTTTTTCTTCTCATCCCACCCTTCCTCCTCTCACTTCTGTCCCATGCCCCCCTATCCCTGTCATTCTTTCTCTCCCTCTCCCACCTTTCGTCGTTCTTCATGTTTCAATTGTATACAGTGTCAGGGCTTCACCTACCCTTCCACCTTCATACAGATATTGAATTTAGTGTGTGTGTGTGTGTGTGTGTGTGTGTGTGTGTGTGGAGAAAAATACGATGTTGTTGCTTACGAGTTTGTTTTCATTGTGAGGGAGGAAGGAGCTGGGGGGGGTGTTGAGGTGAATATGTCAAGGTAATTAATTTTGTATTGAGAAAAGACGAAAGAACAGTCCATTATAGAACTAGACGACCCATCATCACCACCACTTATCACCACCACTACCATCATCCACTACTACCACCATCACCACCACTACCATCATCCACCATCACCACTTATCACCACCACTACCACCATCGCCACCACTACCACCACCACGGATTTTTCCTCTTAGGCACCA
Organism: Homarus americanus; assembly: GCF_018991925.1. Taxonomy (NCBI): domain Eukaryota; kingdom Metazoa; phylum Arthropoda; class Malacostraca; order Decapoda; family Nephropidae; genus Homarus; species Homarus americanus. The sequence goes on along the minus strand of NW_024741731.1, from coordinate 580,589 downwards.
CAAATGGTATTCTCTGGTTAGGAAGAACAATGCACAGTCCTGCCTCTGCTTACACACACTCTGCTTCTCTCTCTTCGTCCTCGCGTGAGAGAGAGAGAGAGAGGACAACTGAAACACAGCAACAAGAGACCTTTTTGCTGTCAGAGATGAGACTGAGTGTTAGGGTCGGTGAGTGACAAAGAGGGGGGAGGAGGAGACGTCAAGACAAAGAGCTCTACCCTTCACAATGACACCGACGCGGGGGGGAATACTACTGCCAACCCACCACACACCCACCCACCCACACCCACCCACCCACCCACCCTCTTACTGGTTGACTTGACTTCCAACCTGAAAATATAATTATGATTGTAAATATGGCATCAAAATAATTACTCTTGAGACTCAACCTTAATTAGTAGCAGAGGTTAAGCAAAGACGTACTCATGACGAGAGAGAGAGAGAGAGAGAGAGAGAGAGAGAGAGAGAGAGAGAGGAAAAAAAATGTTCGCTGGCATTATATAATTTTAGGATTTTATTTAAGGTAAAGGGTTTTGTATTAAAGGTTTTAAGGGTAAATTAAGAGGTGTTGTATTTTGACTTTTAAGGAGACTTTAGGGTTGGTTAAAGTTTAGTTTGTTATTTAGGGTTTTAGGTTGGGTGAGGAATTTGTATTGTTATTATTATTATTGCTGTTGTTGTTATTATTGTTGCTGTTATTGTTATTATTGTTGTTGTTTTTGTTATTGTTGTTTTTGTTTTTGTTATTATTGTTGTTGTTTTTGGTATTGTTGTTGTTGTTATTGTTGTTGTTGTTGTTGTTATTATTGTTGTTGTTGTTATTGTTATTCCCTTCTTCCTCCAGTGGTTTATTAGTTCCTTAACCCCTCAGCTGACAGACCTCCCCTCACCCACCAGATTATTACATGTTGTGTTATAATGAGCCTCTCTGTGTCAACGTTAGGGTCACGGGAAGGTCAAAGGTCATATAGTCTTGTCAGGGTCATAACTACTGTACTGGTGTGACTGTTTCATGGCTTAGGTTTATTCTGGTAGACGAAGTCAATAATCGCATTATTGGTCACTAGATTATAGGTTAGGTCAGGTCAGGTCAGGTCAGGTCGAGGTGACAACTGATGGTCATATATATATATATATATATATATCTCTCTCTCTCTCTCTCTCTCTCTCTGCTGGGTCTACAAATATTATTTTGAGTTTGTAAATAGTTAAAAAAAATTTATATACTGATGTACTAAAAAGAATGTTGTCTAACGTGTTGTTTTGTTTTTGTTTAACAGGTGAGTCTTGATTGTGGTTGACCAGTGGAGGCTCTGGACACGATAAATTACAGGTTAGGTTAGGTTAGGTTAGGGTATATGATATGGACAGGGATGTGTGTTCTGCGAGGTGCACTTTCTTCTCTGTGAGTGTATGAAAAGAACACACACACACACACACTCACACTCTACGGTTATGACACTCCACATTTCACTAACATAAACAATCTTTCTAATGACGAACGTTTAGGATTTTGTCTTCACTACAACACCCAGCACCACAGCCCTACCACCACACCCAGCACCACAGCCCTACCACCACACCCAGCACCACAGCCCTACCACCACACCCAGCACCACAGTCCTACCACCACACCCAGCACCACACCCCTACCACCACACCCAGCACCACAGCCCTACCACCACCCAGCACCACACACCACCACCACCCAGCACACAGCCCTACCACCACACCCAGCACCCACACACCACCAGATATGTATACCTTTTCCATCTCTTAATGACTCAACCTTCTGTGCTAGTGCTTCCATGTTCAGCCTCTCTCTCTCTCTCTCTCCCTCCCTCCACACCTCTTCTCACCTTTTTCCTACTTTCCTTCCCATCAATCTCTCCCTTTCTCATTATCTTCTTTTCTCTCTCCTTCGCAACACTTACTTCCACCGCCTCGCCCAGCATTAGTAAGAGGAGGAGGGGGAAGAGGAAGAGAAGGAAGAAGAAGAAGAAGAAGAAGGAGGAGGAGTAAGAAGAGAGGAGGAGGCACCTGTGTGTGGTGGTATTGGTGAGGAAGTTGTGGTGGTCTCCGGGCTGGTGGCCAGGAACAACAGCTACGGAACTTGTCCTCACCACCTGGTCACTCCCCTGCTTCCCTTCCTTCCTTCGTCCCTCTCTCCCTTCCTCGGTCCCGCCCTCTCTCTCTCGTCCCTCCTTTCTTTCGTCCTTCCCTTCCTTCGTCCCTTCTTCCTTTACCGACTTCTTTTCCTCCCTGCCTCCCTCCCTTCTTTCTTTCTCTGCGTCAGGTGGGTGTTGTGTTCTGACGGTGTTGGTAGTGGGATTTTTCTTCTTCTCTTTCACCCTTTATTCGATGTCTCCTCTTCCTCCTCCTCCTCCTCCTCCTTTCTTTCCATTACCATTGATAATAATAATAATAATAATAATAATTAACGGTTTATTAGGATAACATAGCAGCCAGAAGACTGAAAATATACAATAAACAGAGATGATAAATTACATATGGTGACATTAGGGAGTGGGTCAAAAGCTTACAGTGCAGAAAGATAAGGAACATAGACAGCGAGCCTTCTTTGACATAAGGATTTACGACCCCATGGCCTCATGTCACCGTAACCTAGCTCTTGATGCTGTACACAAGAGGAACGACAATGACAAGAACAGGGCGTAAGGCAGAGAATTCAGAAGGTTGATTAAGGCAGCTTCATACTTCTGGTGTTCACAACCTCTGGGACCAAGTGCAAGATGTTTCTATGCAAGACTGGCCGAGGTGTTATCTGAACGGAAACAGCGGCCCAGAAGTTATATTGCAGCTTGGTTAATCTGGTGACTATCCTTCTCTCTGCTTAGGTCTGCATTGCTTTGCCTCAGGGAAACGAGATCATCGGCCCCAAAGTCGATAACGGTTGCAGATATTGCCCATAAGGCAACAGTCACTGAATGCCGCATAGATCTGCAGCTTAACTAACTCAACACAGCCAGGGTAGCTACTTATGTATTAGGATTTTTAATTTTAAAGTAATAAAATGGCGGTGAAAGTATGGCTATTAGGGGAGGCTGGAGGTCACGTAGTAGTTTGTAGTACTTGTTTTTGTAGTTGTGTGTGTGTGTGTGTGTGTGTGTGTGTGTTTCTAATAATAATAATAAAAAACCACTGTTAGCCCCAGAGATAAATCCCTGGGTTTCCAGACCCTGCCGCGTGGAGGCCAGTGGTGAGAGGGTCCTATTTTTTTTTTTAAGGTGAAGGTGGGTGGTGTGGTGAAGGTGGGTGTGGGTGTGTGAAGGTGGGTGCGTGTGGGGGGGGGTAATCATTGGGGGAAGCTGTTCACCAGGCTAAGGAGGCTACGTACCCCCTCCTCCACCCGGTCAGCCAGGCCTGTGATGGTTATTTGATTACTTTTCTCAGTTTTTTTAGGGACTCTTATTTTAATATTGTAAGTTTGGGTAAAGTACCGAATATTTTGGCCCTGATGACCAATTATCTTGCCGTGTAGGGCCTTAGGGATGCAGAGAATTTGTGTTACAGGGGTGTTGTTGACCTGACGCCGCTCCTCTTGGTCAATCAAAGACCGTATGTGGAGGACGGCTTCCTTGACTTTAGTCTTATTTTTTCCTTCGACGACGATGGGCTCATCCTTTGACCCCTTGCGAGGGATACGCACCCGGACTTTATGTGTGTCTTGAAGGTCCTTCACGGTGGAGCCTCCTGGGCCAACCACTGCACCAAAGAGGCAGTTAGCTGCCTTAACCGTCTCCGAGACCGTCTCCGAGACCCATTGTTCCCTCATACGGGACACCCATGGAGCTACAGGGCGACTCTTCTGGTCGACCTTGGTAACTGTCCGACGATCCCGTCGTTCACCTGAGTTACAATTGAAACTTGAGGTCATATTTGATGATACCAATAACAGCGTAGGACCAGACCACAAGACTCAGATTTGAGGTGTCAGAAAATAATGTAGTAAGAGGCTGTAATACTGAACCTGTTATAGTGAACATGTAGCGAGTTACAGTGAATATGAATTTATAGTGAACCTATTACAGTATAGTGAAAATGTTGTTAGTTACAGTGAATAGGAATTCATAGTGAACACGTAGTTAGTGAGAGCGAACATGTAGTTATAATGAACCTGTGTCAGTGTGTTTTGATTATGTTGTAGTGATGTTGTAGTGGTGTTGTAGAGGTGTTGTAGAGGTGTTGTAGTGGTGGTGTAGTGGTGATGTAAGGATGTAGTGGTGTTGTAGTTGTGATGTAGTGGTGTTGTATTAGATGTAGTGGTGTTGTAGTAGTGATTTAGTGGTGTTGTAGAGATGTAGTAGTGATGTAGTGGTGTTGTAGTTGTGATGTAGTAGTGTTGTAGTGGTGTTGTAGTAGTGATTTAGTGGTGTTGTAGAGATGTAGTAGTGATGTAGTGGTGTTGTAGTAGTGTTGTACAGTAGTGGTGTTGTAGAGATGTTGTGGTGTTGTAGTAGTGATGTAATGGTTTTGTAGAGATGTTGTAGTGGTGTTGTAGATATGTTGTAAATATAAAGTGGTTGTTTTAACGGGGTCGAGATGTTGTGGAAATGTGGTGTGGAACTGTGGGTGTTTTCAAGATGTTGTGGGTGTAAACAGGAGGTACCGGTGTAAACAGTTCTCATGTGTAAACAAACCTCGGGTGTAAACAAAGCAGGTAGACGTCGAGGGGCTTACCTGTAACCCTAGTCAGCTGGTGTTTACTGTAGCGAGTGTAGCGGTCACCCTTCTCTTCTCTTCTCCTCCTCTCCTCTCCTCTCCTCTCCTCTCTTCAGTGAATATTTTTGTTCAACGGTTCAGAAATTCAATTAGAACTACATTAAGCGTGAATGTTAATAAGCCGGTGATATAAAGACGAGAGGTCAAGGCAGAGGTCAGAGGTCAAGACAGGTCAAAGGCAAGGCAATCCTCCGGCATCAAGGAAGGAAGGAAGGAAGGAGTCGGACGGAGGGAAGAATAATGATGGGGAGGGAAGTTGGGATTAAGGAAGCAGAGAGGTAGAGGTCAGGGAGGGAGGTAGAGGTCAGAAAAGGAGGGAGGGTGAGGTCAGAGAGGGAGCGTCATTGTGTGTGAACTGTCTCGTGTTTGTTCGTGTGTTTGTCGCCGTTTTAGTTAAATTGAAGTGAAGATGTTGATGATGACGCCACACACGGCCACTGCCTTACATGGCCACTACCACCTCACACGGCCACTACCACCTCACACGGCCACTACCACCTCACACGGCCAGTTACCTCACACGGCCACTACCACCTCACACGGCCACTATACCTCACACGGCCACTATACCTCACACGGCCATCACCACCACTATTACCACCAACACCACAACATGACTCAATAGCACAGCCGATCAAATAATTTCTCACTCACCCAGCAAGTATAGGGTAGGGCAACGGATCTGGTAATAATGTAAAGGTAAGGGGGGGGGGGGCTCGTTTGGGTCACAGGTACAGGTGTATTGTGTGTCTTGAAAGTGAGGTTTGTACACTGTTACCAGATCTTTTGCCCTACCCTGTAAATTGTTGGGTTTAAAGAACTTATTTGACCGACTGTACTTGTAAGAAGTAGATGTAAGGGGAATGTTGTTTTGCCTACTAAATGATGTGTATATGACGTTGGTTTGGTTATGGTTTGGTTAGTCTCGAGTTAGGTTAGGTTAGGTTAGGCTAGGTTAGGTTAGGCTAGGTTAGGTTAGGCTAAGTTAGGTTAGGTTAGGCTAAATTGGGTTAGGTTATTGTTGGTTATAAGTCATTGTGTACGCATCTACAACACGTATTGATACTGATTTGCTCAAGGTCTTAACTGCTACATAACTCCATAAAGATCATTGATAACGTCAACATCAGCAGCAGTGAGGTGATCTATGTAGCTGTAGACGGTGTAGTATAGAGCCTCTCACTCCTTGCCACCACCACCACCACCACCACCACCACCACCAGACTTACCCTGGGTTGGTTGACGATCTTGCTGAGAATGTCCACAACTTGGGTTCAAATTGGCACTGATCTGTGGTTGGAATTTGAGAAACTGGTCAGCGGGATTCCACCACAAGACGAGACGAGACGAGACGAGACGAGACGTGAAGACCGCCGCGCCAGGGGGAGGAGCAGACGCGACCGAATTCCTTCACATACAGTACCTGCCTCTTAGTAACGTAATGGCGTCATCAAGGGAAGTGGTTCTTGATGGACTCGCTGTTAACTGGTGGACGGACTTGACCTCCCAGTGTTATTTTTGTTAACAGTATTGAGATTTAGGTTAGCGTTCAGTGGCACTCTAACTAAGGAATGGCACTTGGTATGGCACTTATCACTATGTCAACAAGGAACAGGTCATGAGAGTGCCAACAAGGAACAGGTCATGAGTGCCAACAGAGACAGGTCATGAGAGTGCCAACAGAAACAGGTCATGAGTGCCAACAAGAACAGGTCATGAGAGTGCCAACAAAACAGGTCATAGAGTGCCAGCAAAGAGAAACAGGTCATGAGAGTCCAGCAAGGGAACAGAGTCATGAGAGTGCCAACAAGAAACAGGTCATGAGAGTGCCAACAAGGGAACAGGTCATGAGAGTGCCAGCAGAAACAGGTCATGAGAGTGCCAGCAGGGGGAGCAGGTCATGAGAGTGCCAACAAGAAACAGGTCTGAGAATTTGCCAACAAGGGGCAGGTCTTAGAGTGCCAACAAGAAACAGGTCATGAGTGCCAACTAAGGAACAGAGTCATGAGAGTGCCCTTGAGGAACAGGTCTGTAAGGGAGTGCCAACAGAAACAGGTCATGAGTGCCAACAAGGAGCAGGTCATGAGTGCCAAACAAAACAGGTCATAGTGCCAACAGGAACAGATGCATGGGGAGTGCCAACAGGGAACAGGTCATGAGAATTGCCAACAAGAAACAGGTCATAGTACCAACAAGGAACAGGTCATGAATTGCCAACAGAAACAGGTCATGAAAGAGTGCCAACAAGAACCAGGTCATGAAGGTGTAACAAGAGCAGGTCATGAGGTGCCAACAAGAACGGAGTCATGAGAGTGCCAACAAGAAACAGGTCATGAGAGTGCCAACAAGGAACGGAGTCATGAGAGTGCCAACAAAGCAGGTCATGAAAGGAAGTGCCAACAGGGAACAGGTCATGAGAGTGCCAACAAGCAGGTCATGAGGTGCCAACAGGGGAACAGGTCATGAGGTGCCAACGAGGAACAGAGTCATGAGAGTGCAACAGAAACAGGTCATGAGTACCAACAAGGAACAGGTCATGAGAGTGCCAACAAGGAACAGGTCATGGGAGTGCCAACAAGGAACAGGTCATGAGAGTGCCAACAAGGAACAGGTCATGGGAGTGCCAACAAGGAACAGGTCATGAGTGCCAACAAGGAGCAGGTTTATGCTCCATACAGGCTCTAAATTCCAGTCATATTATCATAATTGGTCTTGAGCCACATCCGGGAGGAGGTGAGTCTGGCACACAAACAGCGGTGACTCACGGTGATTCACTGACTCATCACATCCTGCCACACCACGGGGCACTCACCCAGGGTCTGATGGCCCTCCTGTGCTACTGATTCTCACCCATCATCTGATTGCTCGAGTCATTGGTAATACGACAGTCGAGGTAAACCGTGAAGTTATTTTCTGGCGGTCGCAGGTTACGTGGTGTTGCTGAGTCCTACAAGAAAGTATTCATCCTCCTTCCCTAAAGCCCTCATCCGGGTAGACGACTTGTGCTGTACCTTTGATGTTTGAGGAGGTTGTGACTCACTATGGCCTCCTGTATTTACCAACCAGCATCGTGGTATGTTCCTCCTCTCTAGCCAGGCCGACTGGACCTACTGCGTCAGCTGGGGGTGAGATCCTGTGTTGCATCTAGCTCCCTATAGCACCCAGCACCCTATAGCAAACAGCACCCCATGACCCCATCACCCTATAGCACCCAGCACCCTATAGCAAACAGCACCCCATGACCCCATCACCCAATGACCCCAACACCCAGGTCTGTAATATATGAGAGACGAGTAAAGAACAACAATCTCCTCCGTAAAATATCACTCATCGTGTCACAGTGTTCTACATTAACTACAGAAACAGAACACACAAACAACTTGATCGTGTATTTAGTATAAGAAAACGTTATGCTAATAGTTTATAACCAACGTTGTTATTGATGTATAAATAACATTGGTATTAGCACATAGACAGAACTGCTGTGATATTAAAACTGGTATTTCAGTTTTTTACATTTGTTTTGTGTTTCAAGTAATAACTCGATTCCTTAAAGTAAAAAAAAATATCTCGACAAACAGCCGTCCGAGGTGCCACTATACTCGGGTGGTGGAGTAGGGTCGTATAGTGCCTCAGGGCCGCCTTGAGACCCACCCCCCCACGCCTGGCAGTCAACCAATTCAGAATCAACACACCAAAATGGCTGGGAATCACTTTAAAAAGAGTTTATGGTTATCTTCTAAAACGAGTTCTTAATGGCGCCACTCTTCAGACTTTACGGAACTCCGCTCTCCTTACCCCTCTCTCACACACACACACACACACACAGTAACGAGGTAGATGGAAGAAGTGTGTCTCCTGACCCCCGCCCTTACCCTGAACCCCACCCTTACCCCTCACACCCCCACCAAGGACCTCACCCCACACCACCACCACCACTGAGAGGATCACACGTCTTGCCTTCCGAAGTAAAAGGAATCTCTTGTAGGTCGTCGTCAGGAGCGTTGTGGTGTTACGTCATCCAGTTAGTGGTACCTAAGACTGTTGTCAGGTCAGGTCAGGTTAGGTTAGGTTAGGTCAGGTCAGGTCAGGCCAGGTCAGGTCAGGTTAAGTTAAGTTACGTGAGTCAGGATAATTTATTGACATTTATTCTCTTATGTTTTTTCTGAATGACATAACCAAGATGATGATGATGATGATGACGTCACTAACACTCGATGGACTAGTTACTTGAGGTTTTTAATTGCTCTAATATATCAAATACCTGTGATAGTTATTTAGGGAAAGTTTATAATGTGTGTGTGCGTGTGTGTGCAGGTAAACTTCACACTAACAGTCGGCAAAGGTTATCAAAGTTTGCCAGGTACTAGTATAAAAGTCAAGTCTATTGCTTCTCCTGTCGGGAACTAACTGCTAGCGGTGTTCAGTAACTTCGTAACTCATTTGTGTTGAGTCTTGTTATTCAGGCGTCCATGAATACAGTGATAAGTAAAGCCTAAGACAAAACCCGAGGCGGTAAAGATGTACACATAATCCTAACCTAACCTAACCTAACCTAACCGAACCCAACACCACCACGAAAATTAAATAAACATCAATCACCCCAAAATATATCTCGACGCTAATGTATTTTTAATGATTTCACCCTTGAAAATAATACTTGAAATTGAAATCGTGTGAAACTGAGATGGGCACTTTGGCACTTGGGCACTTTAACTATCGCCTTCTGCCTCATCTTGACGTGATATACTAATCGAATAAAGGAAGGAATTAAAAGAAAGACGGCGAGGATGAAACAGTGAGGAGGTGGTGTGGTGCGTCGATGTCCTCCCTGCCAGGAACACGTTGACTGGTCCTCCTCACTTGTTGAATCTTGGCCGAACAGATACATGAAGTTTTGATGTTGTACCCCCCAGCTGGTTCCTGGTAACTCTCCCCTCCACCTTGTCTGGCACGAGGGGAGGGGGGCTACTAGACGCCTCCTCTAGGGATGTGAAGAGGGGAAGGGAGAGAGAGAGAGAAGAGGAAAGGAGTGAAGTAGGAGGGGGTGGGGTGGGAGAAAAGGGAGGGTTTGAGGAAGGGAGCATGGGTGAGAGGAGAGGGAGGGAGTAACAAAGGTAGAGAAGGAGGTAAGGAGGGAGCCAGGAGTGGGGTGAAAGGAAGGGAAGAAGGAGAAAGTGGGGTTGGAGGTGAGGAAGGGAGTGAGGAGGGGGTGGGTTGAGAGGGAGGGGTGGGGCGGCGAGAGGAGAGGAAAGGAGAGAGGCAGAAGGGTAGAGAAGGAGGGAGTGAGGGAGAGAGAAAACAGATTATCCGTTTCTAAATCATGTGGGTGTATCATTCAAAGGGGGCGCCACCTCATGCTAGCCTGTTCTCTGTAATATACAATGCCATTAGTATATCATCATAGACCATAGGGATTCGGGTTGGGGTTCGGAGGGGAGAATTGGATTTGCCTTCGAGGGTTCCTCTGTTTCGAATCTTAAAAAAATAAAGGTTCGAACTTGGAATTTTATGAACCCTTGAGAATCTGAACCCGGGATGATATCAAAGTAACTCCTCGACCAATGAGTATTAATCTCATAAAACATCTGTCTCGCCATTGGTCAACTGCACTCTGTTGGGATTATGCTATCCTGTGTGGCCATATTTTAGGGGATATGTTATGTTGTGTGGCCATATTTTAAGGGGTCTGTTATCTAGTGTGGCCATATTTTAGGGGGTCTGTTATCTAGTGTGGCCATATTTTAGGGTATTTAAGATTTCCTATAACCTTTAACCACACACACACACACACACACTGATATGACCTCTTAAACCTGTTCCATGAAATTGCTCGTATCTGGGGACGTGTAACTGAAGACTGGGTTATCGCCTCCACTTCCTGCCAGAGATCAAAACACACACACACACACACACACACACACACACACAGAGTTGTTTGTGACCTTTTGAAGTAGTGTTTCTCTCTCTCACTCACTCACTCACTCACTCACTCAAAAATTATCTGTAAACAGAACATTGATGACATTTAATTAACCATTATGTACCTTAAACTGGTAAGACATCCACCAGTTAGGTCAAGTGAGGTCAGGTCATGTTTGGACTAATTAATCTCAAATATGCCCGAATTAAGGTATTATAAATATCAGGTAAGATTAGCATTAATATGTGTGTGTGTGTGTGTGTGTGTGTGTGTGTGTGTGTGTGTGTGACGGGTAATAACGTAATAATGTATCGTTTCTGGTTGAGGTAAAACACGGAAATAACCTCCGTCAATGTCATCAAAATTATACTGAGGCTGTACCCTAAGTTAGTACACACACACACACACAGAGCACCAGTTAGTAGACAGAACTGTTACAGAAATCTTTACCCCGCCAAAAAAAGTTTCTATACACCTTAATATTGTTACTGCCACAGAATTCATCGTTACTACAAAATTTATTATCGGATGTAATTTTTACGAAGGTGATTTCCGTGTTTTAGCTGAAGTCATTTATATCTTAAGTTACGAGGAAAATAAATCATCGTAAGACCTTCTGAGAATCTTGGGGACGAGGGGCGGGACGAGGGGCGGGAACACATACAGCCAGGCCAAAATAAGTCGAGGTTGGGTGCCCCTTCCACTGGTCGCTCGCCTGCAGGAGTGGGTGAAGAGGTGTTGGTCGAAGAACTGCTGTTGGGAGGGCCGTGTGGTGTAGTGTAGGTTAGTTGGGGTTGTTGTGGAGTTGTGATGGTTGTTGTGGAGTTGTGATGGTTGTTGTGGAGTTGTGATGGTTGTTGTGGAGTTGTGATGGTTGTTGTGGAGTTGTGATGGTTGTTGTGGAGTTGTGATGGTTGCTGTGGTTGTTGTTGTTGTTGTTAAAGATCTACTGCTGGCTCATATTACCGTCACTATAGTTGTTATAATTTACAAGTACCAACGCCACCACACAAGGTGCTACCTACCACCATCACAACCACACCACATAACCAGTAACTAACATACCATCATACAACTTTCTTAACTACCACTGTCACCATCACCACCACTACCATATAAACCACCACCACCACTCCTCTCACTCCCCCCAGGGATTACCGAGATGAGAGAGGCGGAGGCTGCAGATGGCTGGCTGAAGATGCTGGTGTTCATCTCAGCTTACCAGGCTCGTCACCCTCTGGCCACCCCAACACACTCCTCTTTTCACCCATAATTTAATGAGTGTCCCGGAAGCTGTGGGGCATTACTCTGACAATAACTCCAATGACAGTGACCACCGTGACAGTGACCACCAGGACAGTGACTACAGTGTCCCAGGTTCAGTTACCGGCCCGGGACACGTACGAGGAGGGTGTTATTTTGGGTACTCTGGTCTTCTCCTGTACTAACACTGGGTAGTGCAGATAACAGACCAGCCACCTAATGAGTGGTGGCAGGGTGGCAGTGTTGTCCCGGGCAGTTGGTGGTCCAGGGTGGCAGCGTTGTCCCGGGCAGTTGGTGGTCGAGGGTGAACGGTCGACCGCTCCTTTTGTCTCTGTGGTGAGGGGAAAGCTGACCCCTTCCCTCCACCCTCCCCTCCCTTGACTGTGGCACTCCCCTTTTTCTCTCACCCCCTAGTGTGTCACTTCCTCCCTCACCCCCTAGTGTGGCTGACCTGTGCTGACGACCACTACTGACAGGATATCATTAAGTTCCTCTTCCTGTTTATTCCCTGGACGCCTTGTGTCTTCCTTTCCCGTGACAGACAGACAAAGTGATCGGGTGGGTATTAGACACGTGTAGTATCTTGTCCTTATTTATTCGAGATACTGACCAGGCCAGCAGTGCCAACTATCCAAGAGACTGACGAACCAGACCACGAGTGCCAACAGCGCCACTCATCCACGAAACTGACGAACTAGGTCAAAAGTGCCACACGCAGGCTATCAATAAACAAGCTCTCTGAATACCGTCCGTAACTACACCGCCACTAATTGCTCAGTTGAGACCATTAAGCGTAAATTGACATTGACCTGTCATGCAACCTCTTCAACACGGGGGGTGGGGGGCTGAGTAAACACGGTGTTGCAAAACAAGTTGTGTGGCGTGTTCATTGGCACGCACGAAGAAGTATGACAGTGCCCTTTGACCCTGTTGTTAGTACCCAGCTATTGTTAGTACCCAGCTATTGTTAGTACTCAGCTATTGTTAGTACTCAGCTATTGTTAGTACCCAGCTATTGCTAGTACTCAGCTATTGTTAGTACTCAGCTATTGTTAGTAAGTACCCAGCTATTGTTAGTACCCAGCTATTGTTAGTACTCAGCTTTTGTTTAAATATAAATATAAATATAAATATAAATATATATATATATATATATATATATATATATATATATATATATATATATATATATATATATATATATATATATATATATATATATATATATATATAATATATATATATGTGTATATATATATATATATATATATATATATATATATATGTATATATGTATATATATATATATATATATATATATATATATATATATATATATATATATATATATATATATATATGTGTGTGTGTGTGTAAGGAGGAGGGGGTGGTGGTGGTGGTGAAGGCCTTATTCAACACCTTGTTATTATTATTTGTCAGCCAGGTGCGTCCATTGTGTACAGGTAATAGAGTGGCCAGGTAAGGTAATTTAGGCTCTCTTGTTATGGCTCGAAATATTGCTGACTGTGGCTCTTTTGTTCCTCTTAAGTTATTGTTATATATTAATACTTTACTCTCAACCACTCTAGGTAATGGGTGTGGGGTTGTTTGGGGAGGGGTGAGGTGAGGGGTGTTTTGGGGGAGGGGAGGGTTGAGGGTGGAGAGGGTATTCCAGGGGCGAGAAGGGGTGGAGGGAGGAGGGGTGTATGGTTAAATAGAGTAACTGAGTGTGTGAGTGACCGAGCGGGTGAGTGACCATCCCACAAACAGTTACTCGGACAGTGTGACTCAAGAGCCTCAGAGCCATGATGATCTTACAAATGGGTGAGTGTAAGTCAGTCAACTAAGATACACTTGTCTCTAATAACACTCTTTATGGGCCAGTCGATTATTATAAGAACGTACGTGTGTGTGTGTGTGTGTGTGTGTGTGTGTGTGTGTGTGTGTGTGTGTGTGTGTGTGAAGATAGCTGGATGATTTAATGATACGGCTCACGAGTAATTTTCAGCTCAGTTTGTTATCTATATTGACGCTAAGGAGTTTGGTGGAGTTCTTTAACCTGGAGGGCGTTGGGGTCCAGTGAGGTAGACGGAGGGCATAACATAGACGGAGGAGAGTTAATGGGTGTAACCTGATCGTGTTATGGTGACGAATTTGGCGACTGTCCAATTTTAGAGACGGTAGATTATATTCTGGGGGAGGGGGGAAACTGTAATGGTGGCAATGGTACAGTGGTCGACATATTCCCAGCAAGTATGAGTAGCTTTTCAGGGTATTATTGTTGAGGATGAGGGAGTAGAGAGGATTTACCCTAGTGCTTTGGGGGTACAGTGGGTGGAGGTGAAGGGTGCAGCTTGGTGGTGGCTGCCGAGGGAGGGAAGCCTGTAAGCTAAGAAACTCTACGGATCTCAAGGTCGATCGATGGCTTAGTTGATAATTATGTTGTGGTTGGCTAACTTAAACTTTGGTGAAGACTATGAAGGTAAGAGACATAGAGAGTTTAAGCTTCTCTGTAGATTACGATGGACGGTCGAGGAAGATGACGAGGCAGTGAATAGTGGAGGTCTTCATATTGTCGTATTACTGAGGGACTTTGGTGCCTGTTAAGCCCAGTCAAACACAGAACCCTCACATATTAGGCTGGAGATGGCCGAGTGTTGAGTGATGGTGGACTTGTTGGCGTCAGTGTTGGAGAGACATACAGAGCATATACCAGTCAGCGGAGCATTTAGTGTATCTGGGAGAAGTATTTATGATGGAGGAGCATAGGTGCTTGGTTACATCAGGGGATGACAACTTGTAACGCTTCACTAGTAGGTCTTTGAGAGTAGTGGAGCGCTCCCCCCCCTCTGGGGCCTGTCTTGGGCTGCAGTTTCTTGCACCACTTATGTTTGTACCATCAGCTTGTAGTCATCTCTCTGCTCACCATAGCGCCACCACAGGTTCTCCTCTCCCCCCTTTTTACCCCCCCCCTCCCCCCACCAGGCAGGCCAGTTCTCGGTGTGTTCGTCCCGTACAATAAATGTCACCAACACACGAGGCTCCGTCTAGTACCATCTCCCTGGCGCTAGTTTTTGTCCCTGGATGATGAGCGCTTCAAATATGTATGATCCCTCTCTGCAGGGTCCCGCCAACGCCATGAATAAATGATGATTTATGCACTAAAAGATCTCGCTGCTTTTTCCTTCGGTCCCGGGCAGCAGAAAAACGATAATAGAGGGAATAAATCGTCGCTCGTTTTGTTATCTTATTGACCCTATCTATGGTAAAATGTCTTACAGTGATTTCTAGAGTTTGTTATGGATCAACTATAGCTCTCGTGAGTGTCTTGGTCTTGATATAATGTGAGGGAAATGTATTCTTGGTAGTGGATGGGAGAGACTGTGTAGAGGGTACTCTGCCAGGGCCCAGTGTTTGATGTTATCGTAGAGGACATTTACCATTGTGTTAGGGGTGTGGAGGGGGTACTTGTGTGTAGGGGTGCTTATATATATTAATAGTTTCATGGTGTAGAAGATAGAGAGGCTGGTCGTGTGAGAGGAGAGGGTCGGGGTTGAAGACGGCTCAGCATTTTTAGGTCGTCCAGTTGAAATTCCACTTAAGTTGTGTGGTTCAGACAGGGGCCACATACCGCACCTCCCGCACCACCTACACCTCCCGCACCACCTACACCTTCCGCACCACCTACACCTCCCGCACCACCTCCGCACCACCACCTTCACACACCACCTCACCTTCCACCCCTCCCCACACCACCTACACCTCCCACCACCTACACTCCCTCCTACACACTCCCACCTCCTACACTCCCGCACCTCCACCTCCACTCTACACCTCCGCACCTCCCACCACCTTCACACCACCTACACGCACCACCTACACCTTCCGCACCCACCTACACCTCCACTACCTACACCTTCCACCCCTCCCACCCCCACACCACCTCCCACACCACCTACACCTCCACACCTCCCCTACCTCCCACACCTCCCACTACCTACACCTCCCACATACCTCACACCCCGCACCTTCACCTCACACCACCTACCTCACCTCCACACCACCTACACCTTCCTTCCACCTTCACTCCCACCTTCCTCCCACACCACCTACACCTCCACACCTTCACCTCCCTACCTACACCACCGCTCCTTCCACCTCCCACACCTCCCACACCACCTACACCTTTCCACCCCTCCCACCACCTACACCTCCTCCTTCCACCTCCTTCCACCCCACCTCCCACACACCTACACCCCCCACACCCCACCCCTCCCTCCTTCACCACCCACCTACACCTCCCACCCCTCCCACCACCTACACCTTCCGCACTCCCCACCACACACGCCGCACCACCTACACCACCTACACCCCACACCTTCCACCCCTCCCCACACCTCCCACCCTCCCACCTACACCTCCCGCACTCCTTCCACCCCTCCCCCCTCCCACACCTCCCCACCTTCCACCCCTCCCACCACCCTCCCCCTCCCACCACCCCCGCCCACACCTACACCTCCCTCCTTCCCACCCTCCCCACACCACCCCTACCCCCACCTTCCCCTCCCCTACCCCTCCCACCACACCTCCCCTCCCTTCCCCCTCCCACACCTACCTCCTTCCACCTCCACCTCCCGCCTCCACCACCTACACCTTCCTCCCACCACCCGCACCTCCCACACCACCACCTCCACCCCACCCCTCCCACACCACCTACACCTACACCTCCTCTTCCCACACCACCACCACCTCCGCACCTTCCACCTCACACCTTCCACTGTACCTCACCCTACACCTTCCCGCACCTCCCACCTACCCTTCCCACCTACACACCTCCCACACCTTCCCTACCCCTCCCACCCCTCCCCTCCCACACCTCCCACACCCTCCCCACCCCCACCCCCACCCCTGCCCCCTACACCTCCACACCTTCCCCCCTCCCCTACACCCCCCACCCCTCCCCCCACCCCTTCCCACCTCCCCACCCCACCTACACCTCCCACACCTTCACCTCCCCACCCCACCCCAACCAGTTCCACCCCTCCCACCACCTAACACAAAGGACCTGCCCCCTCCCCACCACCTACACCTCACACCCCCCACCTCCCCACCTACACCTCCCACGCAGACAGATGTATAATCAACACCAAGGCTCCTCTGGGACATGTATATAGGCAGGCGGGAACATAGACCCAGTATAAACTTCTAAGCACAACACCTCCTAGTTACAACCAACACAACACGGCAGGGAAGTTGTAGTTATTATTTGAGTTGTTATTATGTAGAAGTTAATTAAGGGTTGTAAATGAATAACACTGGAGATGGTAATTTGTGGTTGTGATTGTTTTTTGTTTTTTTTTGTTTCGTTTGTTATTATTGTTGTTATTATTATTAGTATTAGATTATTATTTTCTCTCTCTACACTTGGCTGTCGAACACTTCATGGTGAACACTGAACACCCTCTTGTTATGGTGATAGACGATGATGATGTTATCACCGACAGTCTGCCTTACAGCTGCGCCTCTGTCATCCACACTAGTGTATTACAGGACACACTTGAAGGTAATACACTCACACTCACTGCTTGGTAAGTCAATGATTCTGGCATTAACTCAACTATATGTGTGTGTTATTTGAGGCGTTGGGTAAACATTAGTAGCTCTCGGTTTTATGTATATGGAAAAATAAAGCAAATTGATTTTAAAGGTTCTGGTTCCAAAACATGGCGGCCAGAAACTCATTTTGTTGTTGATTTTAAACTTTTCAGGGAGTTTGAGCCGTGAGTAATGTTGTTTGTATTTAAAGGTCGGGATATAAATACTGTAGAGGAAGAAGATTGGTCACCAACCTTCATTATGTAAACACGGTGGATGCTGACAGCGTGTGACGTCACAAGTCTACGATGATTACTCGCGATATTTATAAGTTTAATTCTTGCCTCAAACTAGGTTAGATTAGGTTAGGGAGGTAGCAGGCAACAGAAGGGGTAGGGAGGGGGAGGGTGACAGGAGGGGAGGGGAGGAGGTGGCCCCAGCAGGAGGGTAGGGAGGTGGCCAACAGAAGGGGTAGGGGAGGAGGTGGCCACAACAGGGAGGGGTAGAGAGGAGGTGGCCTCAGAGGAGGGTGGGGAGGAGGAGGGGTAGGGAGGGAGGTGGCCAGCAGGAGGGGGTAGGGGAGGGAGGTGGCCAGGGGCAACAGGAGGGGTAGGGGAGGAGGTGGCCACAGCAGGAGGGGTAGGGGAGGAGGTGGCCACAACAGAAGGGGTGGGGAGGAGGTGGCACACAGGAGGGGGGGTAGGGGGGACAGGAGGTGGGAGGCAGGAGGGGGTAGGGAGGGTGGCCACAACAGGAGGGGTAGGGAGGGAGGTGGCCACAACGGAAGGGGTAGGGAGGGAGGCCTCAGCAGGAGGGGGGTAGGGAGGGAGGTGGCACAACAGGAGGGGTAGGGAGGAGGTGGTGGGAGGAGGTGGCCACAACAGGAGGGTGGGAGGAGGTGGCACATAGGGGTAGGGAGGGATACAACGGAGGGGTAGGGAGGAGGTGGCAACAGAAGGGGTGAGCTACAGGGAGGGGGGTGGGAGGGGAGGTGGCCACAGCAGGAGGGGTAGGGGAGGGGTACACAGCAGGAGGGTGAGGGAGGTGGTACAGCAGGAGGAGGGGTGGGTGACAGCAGGAGGGGTAGGGGAGGGAGGGTACAGCAGGAGGGGGGGAGGAGGTTTGGGGTAAGGGAGGTGGCTACAGCAGGAGGGTGCAGGGGTAGGGAGGTGGCCACAGCAGGGAGGGAGCAGGGAGGGAGGTGGCCACAGCAGGAGGGGTAGGGAGGGAGGTGGCCACAGCAGGAGGGGCTGCCTGACCATTGGTTCATCTCCACAGACTGACAGGTGGACGAGAGATCAACCTCATCACCTAATTCTTAAGTTATTTACCCTTTTTTCGCCTCTTGTCAGCTTACTAACTAACGGTCGGGTTAGGTTAGGTTAGGTTAGGTTCTGGCAAGCACTTGGTATATATGGACTCTTGAATATACCTGAACTTGTGCCAGTGTTGGTCAAGACTTTATTTCCGTTGGCTGGCTGGCTCGCTGACTGACTGGCTGGCCGGTTGGTTGGCTGGGTACAGTGGCGTCACTCACAAAGACCCACACCACATAAAGAATAACAGCGCCAGCACGAGCGATCACTACCACCTGGCGCTCATTCCCTTCCACACAACAGTAACACACGCACGTAGACTGCATGTAAACCTCCCTAGATGAATGCTACGCTCGCCTTCTGCCCACACTGGCGTTGCTTCTCTACGTCGGCGCCAATATAGTAATCAGGAATCTACGTTGACGGAAGAGACTATTGTGGCGCGCTCATCCCCGGAACTCTCGCTTCACGCCAATAACCTTTTAATAATTCAGTTTTATAATAACACGCCTCAATAAACACACTGGCACACATAAATTGGATTTTAACACTATATTTACGTAACTTTTCCTTCCTTCCTTCCTTCCCTTGTTTCTGGTGTGTGTGTGTGTGTTAAGAATCCCTGTCAATGTAACGTAACACCAGTAGTAGTAGTAGTAGTAGTAGTCGTAGTAATAAAGTAGTATTAGTCGTGGGGGTGGTGTAAACTGCAGAGCACAATCTGAAAACTGAACAGTTTTTTTGGTTAATGAAAGTTATCGGACGAAGGCCTGAAGTTTGCACCTAAACGAGGGTTAATGGTGTGGATAATTTGGGGGTTATTTTTGTCAATATTTCTTAATGTTTCGTCACGATGGAGAACTGCAGTGTCCTTGTTTTGTTTTAATTCTCTGAAAACGAAAGGATTAAACCATCTCCCACAGAGGGTTAAACCATCGTCCTCAAAGGGTTAAATTTATTGTCATCAAAGGGTTAAATTATTGTCCTCAATGGGTTAAATTATCGTCCTCAAATGGTTACATTGTCGGTCTCAAAGGGTTAAAATTGTCGTCCTCAAAGGGTTAAATTATCCTCTTCAAAGGGTTAAAACAATGACTACAAAGAGTTAAAATTAATTGCTTTATATTTATGTAAATCTCTGGTCGTGTTGTAGGTTGGGACGCTCAAAGGTTAATCTCTTTAATACTATAAAGTAAAATATTAGGATCACGTGAAGATTAGACACCCCAGCTTGTTCTCCCTTCCCTTCCCTTTTCTCTCCTCCCTTTCCCACCCCCTTCCCCTTTGCATCCCGCAACCTCCCTACCAACAGTGTGTATTAGTGGGCTACACCTCCGACCATTGCCCCCTTCCCCTCCCCCTCCCTCCCCCTTCCTCTCCCTCCCTTTTCCTCTACCCCATCTCCTTCCCTCGTCCTCCCTCTCCACCCTCCCCCTGCCCCCAACTTCCTCCTTCTCCCTCCCTCCTCCCTCTCTCCCATCTCCCTCCGTCCCCCTCCCTCCCTCCCTCCCTCTCCCTCCCTCCCTCTCTCCATCTCCTCCGTCCCCCTCCCTCCCTCCCTCCTTCCCTCTCCCATCTCCCTCCATCTCTCCGTCCCCCTCTCCCTCGTCCTCCCTCTACCCTCTCGCCAAGACACTACAATAGGCTAGTTGGCGAGTAGCGGAGGCGATGGCGACGATAGCCCAGGGTTAGTCGCCTCCCAGTGCCTCTTGGTGGGTCGGAGGTTGGGGTCATGGGGTGGAGAAGGAG
>NW_024741731.1:535000-555000 GCF_018991925.1 Homarus americanus | reverse complement strand
TGGGGGAGTAATGTACCGCTGGAGGGAGTGATGGTGTGGCCAGGGTAAGAAGTGGGGATGGTGTGGCCAGAGAGAGAGAGAGGAGAGAGTGAGGAGGGGGGGGTGGTGACACTGATTTACCACACAGGCTGATCAATACTGCTGTGGCCTCCTGCTGTTATCTGCTGCTGTGGCCTTGTACTGTGGGCCTCCTGCTGTTGCCTGCTGATTTTATCGTCTGCTGCATCCTCTATTTGTACCCCCCTCACCCTCTCTCCCCCATTCCCTCTCCCTTCCTCACCCTTCTCACTTCCCTTCTCCTCCTCCTCATACAACTTCCTTCCCCTACATTCCCCTCCCCGCGCCCCCACCCCGTCACAGATGAAGGAAAGATATATAACAACGTCACCTCTGTTTGGATGTCCGTCCGCTCACAGCTCGTCCCGTTCCTCCACTACTGTCCTGCTCCCTCCACTACTCGTCCTGTTCCTCCACTACTCGTCCTGTTCCTCCACTACTGTCCTGTTCTCCACTACTGTCCTGTTCCTCCACTACTTCGTCCTGTTCCTCCACTACTCGTTCCGTTCCTCCACTACTGTCTCGTTCTCCACTACTCGTCTCTGTTCCTCCACTACTCGTCTCTGTTCCTCCACTACTCGTCTCGTTCCTCCACCACTACTAACCTGTCCCTCCACTACTCGTCCCGGGTCCCTCCACTACTCGTCCTGCTCCTCCACCAATACTCGTCCTGCCCTCCACCACTGTCCTGCTCCTCCACTACTCGTCCCGTCCCTCCACTACTCGTCCTGTCCTCCCTACTGTCCCGTCCCTCTCCCTACTGTCCTTGCCTTCCCCTACTCGTCCCGTTCCTCCACTACTCGTCCTGTTCTCCACTACTCGTCCCGTTCCTCCACTACTCGTTCCGTCCCTCCACTACTCGTCCCGTTCCTCCACTACTCGTCCCGTCCCTCCACTACTCGTCCCGTTCCTCCACTACTCGTTCCGTCCCTCCACTACTCGTCTCGTTCCTCCACTACCCGTCCTTGAGAGAAGAGATCTTGAGCCTTGAGTGGAGGACGACCACTGACCTCACCTACACAACAGACGCTACATGTCAAATTCTTAACCACTTTTCTCCAATTTTTTTTCCTACAAGTTAAAGGTCAACTGGAAAGGTCAAAGGTCATTTATCTGGAGATCCTTTAAGTTTATGATGACAGACAGACACTCTGACCTCAAGTTCTACTCCCGGGGTTAACTTTTGGGGTCATTTGGGAGCCTTAGGTATAAAGGTCAGAGTTCAGTTCTTGGAGGGTAGTGTGAGCTTGCATGGTATCATTATTATTATTATTATTATTATTATTATTATTATTATTATTATTATTATTATTTCTTGCTGGTTCATTTTCTTCTACTTATGTTAATAATTTATGCTGCTGTTACCTGTGTTAATATCATTTACTGCTTATAATCACTGCAGCAGGTGTTGATGGTACGTGGCCTCAGTAGAAAAGCAGAAGACACTGTTGGCAAGAGGATGGGGTGGTGGTGACTGGTGGTGGTAGTAGTGGTGGTGACTGGTGGTGGTGACTGGTGGTGGTGGTGGTGGTGGTAGTAGTGGTGGTGACTGGTGGTGGTGGTAGTAGTGGTAATGGTGGTGACGACGGAAGTTGGGATGAATAAAGCCCAGGAGAGAGAGACCAGGCCCTCTTAATTGATGCTAATTGAAGATGTGGAGAGTGAGGGGCTGTGTGAAGGGCAGAGGAAGGGAGGGAAGGGCTGTTTGAAGGGGCTCAGGGAGGGAGGCAAGAGGAAGAGGGGGGGAGGATAGAGATGGTCTCCTATAGTGGTAGGTGGTAGTAGGAGCTATGGTTGTGGGGTGGTGATGGGTCATGGTAGGTAAGGGTGGTAGGTCTAATGGGTAGTGGTGGGTGGTAGTAGTGGCTGGGTGGAGTATCACTTTTGTAAGAGAGAGAGAGAGAGAGAGAGAGAGAGAGAGAGAGAGAGAGAGAGAGAGAGAGAGAGAGAGAGAGAGAGAGAGAGAGCCGCCGTGTATTTTATGTATGTATAAACACACACACACACACACACACACACACTAAGGCTACCCATTAGCAGGAGAGGCTCACCAGCACCACAACCTTCATTTTCCTAAACGAACCCCCCGGGCGACGTCTCCTCCTCCTCCTCCTTATTCCCCCATTTCCCCATCCTTTTCCTTCTGTTCTTGGTCTTTAAGCTACCTACTTTCTTCTTCCTTTCGCCTTTCTTCTTCGTCTTCTTCTTTTTTTCTCTTTCTTCTTTCTTGCTGCTCCTTGTTTATCTACTTTTGTTCTCTTCTTGCTTTTCTTTTGTACATACTTTCCTCTTTCTCTCTTCCCTTTCTTCCTCTTTCCTCGTTTTCCTTCCGATCTTTTTATCTCCCTCTATTTTTCATTCTTTTATTTCTCCTCCTCTTCCTCCTCCTTTCTGTCCTCTTTATCCTCATTTTCTTCCTCCTTATCCTCCTCTTCCTCCTCCATTCACCATCTCGAAATAGATCTTACTGAAGGTGGCACTTTATTGGTCAGAGTTACCTGAGATGTGTCGAGATGTGGCTGAGATGTGTAAGGAGGAGTGTGTGGGGGAGGGGGTGTGTGATGTAAGGGGTGGAACAGTAAGGTGGTTGTGGTAGGATGTTTTACAGCGTGTGGTGGTAGTGGTGGTAGTGATGGTGGTAATGGTAGTGGCATACCATAAAATATTGACACCATGAGTTGTGAGCTACTACCATGTATTGGGAGGTGAAGTAATGGAGGGTGGGGCCATAATGGAGGGTGGGCGCAATGGTTATAATGAAGGGGTGGGCGCCATAATGAAGGGGTGGAAGTAATGAAGGGGCGTAATTGAGGAGGTTATAATGGTGGGCGTAATTAAAGGGAAAGTAATGGGGGTAATGGAGGGGGTGTGTAAGTACTGTAATGTATTATAGTTATGGTTGTATGGTTGTATGGGTGGTTGTGTATGGTTGTATAGTGTTGATGGCTGTATGAATGTATGTCTAGATGGGTGACAAATGGCGTGTAGGTCGTGGGGTAGAAAGTGGTCGTTGGGATAGGTAGGCGTCTCCTGGCCCACGTCCTCTGGCCCTCATCTCCTACCTCTCATCTCCTATCCCCATCTCCTCCCCCCCACCTCCTCCCCTCTCATCTCCAACCCCTCATCTTCTACCTCTCATCTCCAACCCTCATCTCCTACGTCTCATCTCCTACCCTCATCTTCTACCCCCATCTCCTATCCTCATCTCCTCCCCCAACCTCCTACCCCTCATCTCCTACCCCCATCTCCTACCCCCCATCTCCTACCCCTCATCTCCTACCCTCATCTCCTACCCCCCATCTCCTACCCCCCATCTCCTCAGCGCTAACTTGTTAAGTTATCTTGGCGTAATAACCACCTGCCTTAAGTTATCATTACAGTGTGAATATAGAAACACCTCATGAGTGTTGTTTTTTAAGTTGTTACCTACTAACACCGGGTTATGACGCGGTGAGTGTTGGTAGTTGTGGTGGGTGTTGGTGGTGAGTGGTGGTGATGGTGGTGGTGAGTGGTGGTGATGGTGGTGAGTGTGTTATAGTTGTTGGTGTCGTAAGTGTTGGTAACGGTGGAGAGGAAGAAAGATGGAGAAAGAGGAGAGGAAAGTAAAGGAGGAAAGTGTAAAGAAGAAGAAGAAGAAGAAGAAGAAGAAGAAAAGAAATGGGGAAAAATTGATTGTAATGGTGATAAGACTCGGGGTGGAAGGAAGGGGAGAGAAACAGCGATAAAGAGGGAGATAGGAACAAGAGAAGGATAATAATAACGAGTGTGTGATTGTTTAAGAGACTACACACACACACACACACACACACACACACACACACACAGATCTTCCATTCTATCTACACGTGACAAGAACAACAAAAACAACAAGAAAACAATAACAAAAACATTGGCACCAACAAAATAATAATAAAAACAACAAGAGCAGCAAAACTACAAAACAAAAACAACAACAACCACAACAACAACAACAAAACAAAAACAACAACAACAACAACAAAACAAAAACAGCGGTAGTAGTAGTATAGAAGCGGTGCCAGAATGAATGAATGAATGAATGAATGAATGAATGAAATTTAGTCAGCCTCCGGACACAAATTTCATCTCGAGAGTTCAATTTGATCAGGTCGGTCCGGGAGGGAGGTGGTGCTTTGTGGTGACCTCACAACACACCTGTTTATTGGATAGATAACCCACTCACCTGCTTCACCTGTGGGTCACCTGAGTGGGAGGGAGAGGGAGTTAAAAGGGAAGGAGTGGTAAGGTTGAGAGTTTTGATGGTGAGAGGGGGAGGGAGGATAAGTGGGGAGGGTGAGGGGGTGAGAGGGAGATAAAAGTAGTCAGGGTGAGAGAGAGGAAAGAGGGGGATGAGTGGTAGGTGAGAGGGGTGAGAGGTACGGCACACTACTACTACTACCACACACACACACACACCTGTACATATACGCGATCACACTTCATTATATAAGTACTGTACCTATAACAAAAACGGTATCTATATCATAACAATTATCGCTATATTTCTTGTTACTTGTTACGTATTTTCATTTATTTATTTGTTTGTTTGTTTGTTCCACAGGTATGTTTGTGGCAGAGGTGGAGGAGTTGGTGGCAGACAGGTGGGATCCGTATATGTGGCAGACAGGTGAGGTTCATGATGTGGCAGACAGGTGAGGTTCATTATGTGGCAGACCGGTGAGGTTCATTATGTGGCAGACAGGTGAGGTTCATGATGTGGCAGACAGGTAAGGTTCATGATGTGGCAGACAGGTGAGGTTCATGATGTGGCAGACAGGTAAGGTTCATGATGTGGGAGACAGGTGAGGTTCATGATGTGGCAGACAGGTAAGGTTCATGATGTGGCAGACAGGTGAGGTTCATGATGTGGCAGACAGGTAAGGTTCATGATGTGGCAGACAGATAAGGCAGACAGGTGTTCCTCATTAACCATCATTCACGCGTGTTTTCCTTTGTTCGTCGAAGGTGAATTAATCAACATTATTCTTTGTGTTTAATAATGTTTATGTAATTATTATAAGTTGTTATCTTACGTGTGATTATTTTTTGTGTTTTGGGACGGATTATTTGGTTGTTCTGTTTTATTTGTTTTATCGTTGTCTTTGTCTTGTTGGTGAGATCGTTAGGTAGTTTACAATAATTATGATAATCAACAACAACAACAACAACAATAATAATAATAATAATGATAATAATAATGATAATAATACACCTAGAATCCGTAGTGCTAGACAGACAGACAGACAGACAGACAGATAAAGAGACAGCCAGGCATAAACATAGACAGACAGACAGACACAGACAGACAGACAGACAGAGAGTGTATGAGTGTCGTGAACTGGCACCATAACAATGTCTTAACAGCGACCAATTCAGTCATTATCACTCCCTTGTTATTAGGTTAGATGAGACTAGTTGAGTTAACCCTTCAGCATCGCCCCCTTACACCATCCTTACCTTATCCCTCCTTACACCATCCTTACCTTATCCCTCCTTACACCATCCTTACCTTATCCCTCCTTACACCACCCTTACCTTATCCCTCCTTACACCATCCTTACCTTATCTCCTCCACACCACCCTACCTTATCCCTCCTACACCACCCTTACCTTATCCCTCCTTACACCATCCTTACCTTATCCCTCCTTACACCACCCTTACCTTATCCCTCCTACACCATCCTTACCTTATCCCTCCTTACACCACCCTTACCTTATCCCTCCTCTACACCACCCTTACCTTATCCCTCCTTACACCATCCTTACCTTATCCCTCCTACACCACCCTTACCTTATCCCTCCTTACACCATCCTTACCTTATCCCTCCTACACCATCCTTACCTTATCCCTCCTTACACCACCCTTACCTTATCTCCTCCTTACACCATCCTTACCTTATCCCTCCTTACACCATCCTTACCTTATCCCTCCTCACCACCCTTACCTTATCCCTCCTTACACCACCCTTACCTTATCCCTCCTTACACCACCCTTACCTTATCCCTCCTTACACCACCCTTACCTTATCCCTCCTACACCATCCTTACCTTATCCTCCTTACACCACCCTTACCTTATCCTCTTACACCATCCTTACCTTATCCTCCTTACACCACCCTTACCTTATCCCTCCTTACCACCCTTACCTTATCCCTCCTTACACCATCCTTACCTTACACCATCTTACCTTATCCCTCCTTACCATCCTTACCTTATCCCTCCTTACACCACCTTACCTTATCCCTCTTACACCACCCTTACCTTATCCCTCCTTACACCATCCTTACCTTATCCTCCTTACACCACCATTCCTTATCCTCCTCACCACCCTTACTTATCCTCCTAACACCACCCTTACCTTATCCCTCCTTACACCACCCTTCACCTTATCCCTCCCTACACCATCCTTACCTTATCCCTCCTTACACCATCCTTACCTTATCCCTCCTCACACACACACACACACGCACACACACACACACACACACACACAGAATGTATATATGTATAATTGTATATATCTAGTTTATAGTGTGTGTGTGTGTGTGTGTGTGTGTGTGTGTGTGTTCAGCAGGTCAGTCGCCTCAATATCGTTAATTAATTAGCCACTACCTTGAGTAGCTACACCTGTAACCCGCTGCCATTGTTGTCCAGCAACCTAGACCCTTCCAGCCCCTCCCAGGACACTGCCTTAAAGCCCCCCACACCCTCTCTCCCAGCCCCCCCACCCTCTCTCACAGCCCCACACCCTCACCCACAGCCCCTAGACCCTCTCTCTACAGCCCCCACCCCTCACTCACAGCCCCTAGACCCTCTCTACAGCCCCACACCCTCTCTCTGGCCCCCCCACACCCTCACTCAGCCCCTAGACCCTCTCTCTACAGCCCCACCTCACTCACAGCCCCTAGACCCTCTCTACAGCCCCACACCCTCTCCCTACAGCACACCCTCACCCACAGCCCCTAGACCCCTCTCTACAGCCCCCACCCTCACTCACAGCCCCTAGACCTCTCCCTGGCCCCACACCCTCTCTCTACAGCCCCCACCCTCTCTCTACAGCCCCCCCACACCCCTCACTCTACAGCCCCTAGACCCCTCTCTACAGCCCCCACACCCTCACTCACAGCCCCTAGACCCTCTCTCTACAGCCCCCACCCTCTCTCTAGCCCCACACCCCTCTCTCTACAGCCCCCACACCCTCTCTCTACAGCCCCCACACCCTCACTCTAGCCCCTAGACCCTCTCTCTACAGCCCCACACCCTCACTCACAGCCCCCCTACACCCCTCTCTACAGCCCCCACCCTCTCTCTACAGCCCCCCACCCTCTCTCTACAGCCCCCACACCCTCACTCCCACAGCCCCTAGACCCTCTCTCCACAGCCCCCCACCCCCTCTCTCTACAGCCCCCCACCATCTCTCTACAGCCCCACACCCCCTCTCTACAGCCCCCCACACCCTCACTCTACAGCCCCTAGACCCTCTCTCTACAGCCCCCACACCCTCCTCCACAGCCCCCCTACACCCTCCTCACTCAGCCCCACACCCCTCCCTCCACAGCCCCTAGACCCTCCCCCAGCTTCCCCCAGACCTTCCTTACTGGTTGCCTCTTCCTTGCTTTATCACATATTTCCCTCTGTGCCTTGTGCCTCTTCCTCCTTTTTATTCTTCTTCTCTTCCTCTTCTTCCTAATTCTCCTCCTCCTCCTCCTCCTCCTCCTCTTTCTCTTCCTCTTCCTCCTCCAACTCTTCCTCCTCCCTCCTTTATTGTGTTCCTTAATTGCCTCTTCCCTTTTTAATACCGCTTCTCCTTGCTCCTTTGTTCTCACTGGCTACCTGTGTTTGCTCTATTTTATTCATTCTCTTCCTCTCTTCTTCCTCTTCCTCCTCCTCTTCCTCCTCCTCTTCCTCCTCCTCCTCCTCCTCTTAATCTGGTGTTGCCACTGTTTCTTGTTTTATTTCTTCTTATGTTTTGATTTTTGACTCTATCATTCTCTCTCTCTCTCCGTTTATTTAATTAAACACCCTAACCTAACCTAACCTAACCTACCCCTGCCCAGTAGTAGAATTAAGGTGTTTAATCTTCAGGTGATCCGAAAATTACCTTACTTATACAATGTAATTTTATTTAACTACATATAGCTAACGAGAGAGAGAGAGAGAGAGAGAGAAAAAAAAAAAAAAAAAAATACCACAACAATATCTGTCTATTCCTCACCTTTAAATACTCTTTATATAAGGCATTGATTACCTCACCTTGAAAGTCTCACTACCTTGTTTAGCTCCTGTTTATAAATATTATATAAGGTTAAGTGAGACCCTAGTGTGTGTGTGTGTGTGTGTGTGTGTGTTAATTCATTATCATCATCATCATCATCATCACTGCTCCCCCTGCTGCGTCTAAATCCATCATTATCGACTTTTTTATCTCCGTATCTCCTCTCTCTTCCCCCTCCTTCCTTTCTCTCACCTCTTCATTATCAAGTTTTCCTTTTCCACATTTTCTCCTCTCCCATCTCCTGCTTTTATCAACAGTTGGTTCATCTCTCCTCATCTAATCCCTCTACCCCTTCTTTATTCACACTTTGTTACCTCCTGTCTCCTGCAATTATCTCCTCTTTCTTCATATTCTCTTTTCTCTCTCTCTCTCTCTCTCTCTCTCTCTCTCTCTCCCCCTCTCTCTCTCTGTCTCTCTCTCTCTCTGTCTCTCTCTCCCTCTTTCTGTCTGGCCTCTCTCTCTCTCTCTCTCTCTCTCTCTCTCTCTCTCTGTCTCTCTCTCTCTCTCTGTCTGTCTCTCTCTCTCTCTCTCTCTCTCTCTCTCTCTCTCTCTCACACAGATTTACGTAACTGAGACAATTTTTTTTTTTTACATTTTAACAATTTATTCTTTTATAACCAAAGTATAGTTTAAACACAGACCTAATTTAGTTGTTTGTTCACAAGAGATGAGAGATTTTTACCGTAGTGAAGATGTTAATAACGTATGGAGATTACAGTACAGTGTTACGTATTATTGTCTATTTGTAATGGTTGGGTTGTTATTTTGTAGTATATGTTCTTGTTTTGTTTTTGTTATTTGTGTCCTTGTTGTTGTTGTTCTTACATTATTATTATTACTGCTTTTTATGGTGATGATTATTGTTGTTACTATTGTTATATTATTGTTGTTCTTAAGGTTTTGTTATTATTAGTATCATTATTTCTTTAGTGTTATTATTATTATTATTATTATTATTATTATTATTATTATTATTACATTTTATCACTGGTATTATTTTTATTTTATTTTTATTATTATTAAATATTTTGGATGTATTGTTATTATTATTATTTATACTACTACTTTATAAGAAGAGAAATACTGAAGAAAGGAAGGGAAATATTTTTGGAAATGTATGGAGAAAATCGAGACATTATTTGAATAAGGAATTTCATAAGTTTTCTCTGTGACCCAGTTCCTTTAATGTCTCTTGGAGGGGGAAGAGGAGGAGGAGGAGGAAGGGAACAAGATTGAAGAAGGAAGATAGAAGGATATGAAAAACGAAATAGAAGGAATGAGGAAGTTTGGTGAGGAAGATAGAGAGGTGGAGGAAGAAGAGGAAGGGAGGGAAAATGGCAGAGGAAGAGTAGAATAAGGAGTAGGATGGAGGAAGAGAAACAAAACAGATGGATGAATAGAGAATAAGGAAGAGGAAGGAGAGGAGAAAGGAAAGGAAAACAGGTGGATAAGGTGAAAATGAAAGTGCATAGGGAAATAAAGAGGGAAAGAGAGGAAAAAGAAGCAGCGAGGTGGAAGAAGGAAGAGGAAGAAGAGGAGTAGGAGAAAGGAGAGGAAAATAGGTGAATAAAGTGAAAATGAAACTGCATAAAGAAAGTGAAAAGAAAGAAGAAGCGAGGAAGGTAGAAGAAGAAGAAGAAGAAGAAAAGAAAGAGGAGCAGGAAAGAAGAAGGGGAATGAAGAAAAAGAAAGAGGACGACGAAGAGGAGGAGGGGGAAGAGGAGTAAGGTGTCCCTGTCTAGTCATCCTCATCTTTAAACACTCCCTCTTACAGCCTCTTGTAACAGTGATGACCCCTAGTTGACCTGACCCCTAGTTGACTTGACCCCTATTTGACCTGACCCATGACAGAGAGAGAGAGAGAGAGAGAGAGAGAGAGAGAGAGAGAGAGAGAGATCCTTCCCGTTCACAATATAAGTTGTGGATTAATATCAGGTCATTGTCAGATCACCTACAGGAGAGAACATTAGGGGGGTAAAAAGAAAGGGGGTTCCTGATGGAGATTTATCTAAAGATGATGAGAGTCGACGCCCTTAGGAGACGTGGTTGGGGTTCCTCAGCAGCCACAGGTCGACAGTAATCATCGGGTGCAGGTGTCCTCAGAGCCGCCCTTCTTGGTTACCTTTCCTCTCACCAGCTCTTTTTTTGTTTATCTTCGTCTATTTGTTCGGTACATTTTAACGTTCGATTCAGTTGCTCCCGGTACGTGGCAGTGGTTCCCGGTACGTGGTGGTCGTTCCCGGTATGTGGTAGGAGGTATTCAGTGGTTCCCGGTATGTGGTAGGAGGTATTCAGTGGTTCCCGGTATGTGTAGAAGGTATTCAGTGGCTCCCGGTACGTGTTTGTGGTATTCAGTGGTTCCTGGTATGTGTAGGAGGTATTCAGTGGCTCCCGGTACGTGTTAGTGGTATTCAGTGGTTCCCGGTATGTGTAGGAGGTATTCAGTGGTTCCCGGTACGTGTTAGTGGTATTCAGTGGTTCCCGGTACGTGTAGGAAATCAGTGGCTCCGGTACGTGTTGTAGTATTCAGTGGTTCCCGGTATGTATGGGAGTATTCAGTGGTTCGGTACGTGTTGAAGTGGTATTCAGTGGTTCCCGGTACGTGTTAGTGGTATTCGATGGTTCCCGGTACGTGTTGAAGTGGTATTCAGTGGTTCCCCGGTATGTGTAGGAGGTATTCAGTGGTTCCCAGTACGTCATTAGTGGTATTCAGTGGTTCTGGTATTATGTGTAGGTGGTATTCAGTGATGGTTTGGTACGTGTTAGTAGTATTCAGTGGTTCCCGAGGCCGTCTCGACATTAAGTATTCAGTGGTTCCCGGTATGTTAGTAGTGATCAGTGGTTCCCGGTATGTGGGAGGTATTCAGTGGTTCCCGGCGGTACGTGTTGAAGTGGTATTCAGTGGTTCCCGGTACGTGTTAGTGGTATTCAGTGGTTCCCGGTATGTGTAGGAGGTATTCAGTGGTTCCCGGTACGTATTAGCATTAGATTCACTCGCATCCAGGAGAGATGTTTGCATGTGTTTGGGGTATGTATGTATGTATGTATGTATGTATGTATGTATGTATGTATGTATAAGTGGATTTGAGAGAGAGAGAGAGATAGAGAGCAGTAAACACACAACTTGAGGGTAACATACGTGGAAGAGGAGGAGGAAGGAAGAGGAGGGGGAAAGGAAGAGGAAGGGGGAGGAGGAGAGGAAGGGTGGAAGAGGAGGAGAAAAAGGAAGAAATGAAGAGAAAGGGGAAGCAAGAGGTGAGGGAAGGAAGGAAGAGGAGGAAGCAAGAGGTGGAGGAGAGGAAGGAAGGGGAGGAAAGGAAGAAAAGGGGACTCCTGAGAAGAAGAAGAGGAGGAGGAGGAGAAGAAGGAAGAGGAGGAGAGGAAGGAAAGGAAGAAACATGAGGTAATAATTCAGGCAGAGAAGAGGAAAATAGTGAGAAAAGGAAGAAAGAGGAGGAATAGAAGAGGAAAGGAAGAAGACGAGAGGAAAGAAGGATGAGAAGGTTAAAAAAGAAAGAATGGGGAGGAGGAGGAACGAAACTAATAGAGGAAAAGCTAAGAAGAAAGTGGAGGAAGGGGAAAGAGAATAATGGAAGAAGAGGAAAGAAGATAATTAGGAAGAAGAGGAGAATGTTTGTTGATGGCTTTGTGCCCCAGCGTAAGTCAGTGGACGGGTGGTGGTGGTGATAGTGGTAGTAGTGGTAGTGATTGTGGTGATAGTGGTGGTGGGGATGAGGGTGCGGGAGAATGAGGGTGGGGGAGTGGGGGTAAGGGCGGGAGAGTGAGGGTGTGGGTGGGAGGGTGAAAGAATGAGGGTGTAGGAGAGTGAGGGTGAGTGAGGGTGGGCGCCACGCAACAACTCCACGTTGCTGCTCATCGATTTGCTGGGCTCATTCTCCAGGCGAGGTGGAGGACGTGCTTGAGCGGGGTACAAGTGTCCGCCTCCACCCACCACCTCCACCCACCGCCCTCACCTCCACCCACCGCCCTCACCTCCACCACATATCATTTCACCCACACTCCACCCACCGCCTCCACCTCACTTTCCACCCACCCACAACCTTCACGTCACCCTCCACCCACAACCTTCACGTCACCCTCCACCCACTACCACCACCATTATCTGCTTCCACCACCATCCTAAACTTCCACCTTCACCACCACGAGCCACATCCCTCCACCCTCACCACCACGGAAGATGATGATGATGATGATGATGACGATGATGATGACGACTCCTGGTTCTTCTGCCTAGGTCATCAGCCACGTGACTAAGCCTGCTGACGTATCCACTTGTGGTAGGGTACACGAGGTACAGGTGTGGGGGGTACAAGTATAGAGGTACAGGTGTGGGGGGAAGATACAGGTGTGGGGGTACAAGTATAGGGGTACAGGTGTGGAAAAGATAGGTGTGGAGGATACAAATATGGGGAGATTTTAGGTGTGGGAGGAGAAGATAGAAAGGCGAGAGAAATGGAACAGAAAGAAGTGGAAAGAAAGGACTGAATATATTGAGAGAGAAAGAAAATAAGAAAAAAGAAGAAAGTTGATAAAAAGTAGAAAGTGAAAGTAACAAAAAAGGAAAGAAAGTAGAAAGTAGAAGAAAGACTGGGAAAAATTTTCAAAGGGAGAATGAAAAGACGAAAAAAAGAATGTTGGAAGAGGGAAGAGAAAGTAGACTGAATAGAAAAGTAGAACAAAGGAAAAGTAAATAGAGATTATGAATGAGCCCACACGTGTTCATAACCTACACACACACACACACACACACACTTACTTCTGTTATTAATCATATATTTCCTCTGACTGTCTGTGAGTGAATATGAGTGCGTTTGCGTGCATGTTCTTTCCTCGCTTTCCGACGTAACTGAGAAAGATTTACCTTATGAGGGAGATTTTTGTTGACCTTAAACTAACTTAACCTGACCTGACCTGACCTTAATAATAATAATAAATAAAGTGGACGCAGAAACATACCGTAAATCAACAGCATTAGAGTAAAGGTGAACTCTTGCCAGCCAACCATTACAATTTTTGCCCTATATTCCATCCCAATTATTCCATCCCAATTATTCCATCCCAATTCGGCTTCCTTTCCCATTTCGACGCGGAAAGACCTTCAATTTTTAGACATTACGCTGCTTTTCCAATTATAGGTAATATCCCAGTTTCGTCATTGCCTCCTTTCTCCTACCTAGCTGACGTAGACAGTGTGTTCAGGAAGAGATATTTACTGTATGGGGAGGAAAATCACGTGTTAAAAATGGTCACTGGAAAATGGATTGCCAGAAAGTTTGCTATATTTTTATGGTAAATTTGAGGTTAATATTTTTTTTTACTTTTATACTTTATACTTATACATTTTTATACTACTACTACTACTACTTTTGGTGATAATTATGATATTATTAATTGTAGTTATGGCAGTGATAAATGATGCTGGTGATAATAATAACTACGACTAATAATATCACGTTGAAAATATATTGATAAGAATAGTTTAATATAGATATACCTGTGTGTGTGTGTGTGTGTGTGTGTGTGTATACTGCCACGCCCTCCCGCCCTCATCCAGACGAAAATAAACTCTACGGTATCTTGTCGCCTGATTTCACTTATTTGTACATATATGTTTCAATAATAATAATAATAATATAATAAAAATAATAATATACAGTAAACATCGCGTATATGAGTTGAAATAAAGTTGGTACCTCACTGTAGCCTGGAGCCGTCCTGTGTACCCGGGTTAAATTAATCGGATCACGCCTCTTATCAATCCCGTGCAAGCTCTGAAGGGGACAGCGTGTCTGGCCTACTTCAGGAGAATGTTTCCCCTTCTTTAGGATATATTTTTTATATTGTACCGCGTTCATGGGCTAGTACGGACGAGAGAGAGAGAGAGAGAGAGAGAGTCTTCAAATTCGGCCCCAAATTCCCTCCCTCCCTCCTTCCTGACTTGACTTATAAAAACTACCACTGCTTGAGGGAGTAATATTTTGTTGGCTCGTCTCAGTAATATAGTCCTTTACCTGGAAAGAAAAGGTAAACAAGATGATTAAGAAACACGCACACACACACACACACACACACACACACACACACTCGCACACACACACACACACTGTCTGTTTGTCTCTCTGGTTGTGGCAATATTGTTGTCTTCTAATAACCTCTTCTGTTCCCAAGATCTCGCCATGTTGCCACATCTCAGCCCTCCAAATACACTGTTTCTTCCCCACGTTGCCACATCTCAGCTATTATAAAGGTCATTCAAGGTGGCATATTGTAATTAGGCGTTGAAAGAGCTGTACAAGGTTAAAATAGCGTTGATAAACAGTAGTGTCGCGTTGATAAATTCAGGAATGTCAGTAGGGAATGAAAGAAACAGTGAGAAGGTAGTGTGGCGTTGAAAGAAGATAGTGTGGCGTTGAAAGAAGATAGTGTGGCGTTGAAAGAAGATAGTGTGGCGTTGAAAGAAGGCATTGTGGCGTTAAAAAAATTAGTGTGACGTTGACAGGCATCGTGGCGTTGGATAAGTAGTGTGATGTTGAAAGGTTCATATAAAAGTAATGTGGCGTTGAAAGAAGCATTGTGCCGTTAAAAGCAACCGTGCGGCGTTGAAAGCAAGGCTGCGTGGGGTTGATATTGACTTAGAGTGTAGACTGTAGTCACTAGTGCGCGAGGTGTGACGCAGCCCCCGTGACGGTGTGATGACGTAGCCCCCGTGACGGTGTGATGACGCAGCCCCCGTGACGGTGTGATGACGTAGCCCCCGTGACGGTGTGACGTAACTTTGGAGGGTAACTTCAATATTTGGAGGTGTGACTTGAATGTTTGGAGTGAACTTCGAGATATTTGGATTGATCCTTAAAGGGATTTGAATGGGGGAGGGTGGGGATGATTGAGGGAGGGAGAGGGAGAGGGATGGGGAGGGAGAGGGAGGTGTTTGTCGAGAATGGACCGAGAGGGAAGGTGGCAGGTGTCCGGAAGTATGTTTGAGAAAAGCGATGTTTTTAGAGCCAAATTCTGTTGACAGGATGTAGGTGGTGGTTGTGGTAGTGGTGATTGTGGTGGAAGCGGTAGCGGTTGTGGTGGTAATAATAGTGGTGGTGGTGGCAGTGGTAGATCTGGTTGTGATGGTGGTAGGTGTGATGGTGGTAGTGGTGGTGGTAATATTGGTGGTGGCAGTGACGAGTTTTCCATAGTCGCCCATCGACCATAAGCTGGGGTTGGCGGTCCCGTCCTTGGCCGCCCATCGACCAGTATCTGGGGGTGGAGGTCCAGTCCTTGGCCGCCCATCGACCAGTATTTGGGGGTGGAGGTCCAGTCCTTGGCCGCCCATCGACCAGTATTTGGGGGCGGCGGTCCCATCCTTGGCCGCCCATCGATCAGTATCTCTGGGTGACGGTCCCATCCTTGGCCGCCCATCGATCAGTATCTCTGGGTGACGGTCCCATCCTTGGCCGCCCATCGATCAGTATCTCTGGGTGACGGTCCCATCCTTGGCCGCCCATCGACCAGTATCTGGGGGTGGCGTGCAGTCCATAACCACCCATGAACCATAAGCCCGGGGTACGAGGGCTCGGCGGCCGCCCATCGACCATAAGCCAAGGGCGGGGTGGCGGGCTGCCGTGACCTGCCACACACCACAAGCCGGGTTGAGGCCCCAGCCGGTGTCCTCAGCCGGTGCTGCTATATCACCGGCTTTACTCCACAACGGCCCTGCTAATCCTCATGACCTCATTACCACAACGAGAATAATCGCGCCAGATATTACCGTTGATTAAAGGTCGCTGAAGACCCCGTTCCCGCCCCCGTCCACACCACCAGGGAGAGAGAGAGAGAGGAGGGTTTCTTTTCTGAGGGTGACAGGGAGGGAGCGAGGTGGGAGGGTTTGTGTGGTGCAAGAGGAGCCATGCAGGGTCAAACAAGGTCAAGGGGTAGTGAGGAGGAGGAAGGTTTTGCACTCGGGGAACATGGAAGGTTTTATCAGGACATTATGATGATCAAAGGGCGTGGTGGAGCCTGGTGATGACCTTATTGCCTGGACGAGCGACCCTGAGGAATAACAAGCAGGTCCCCACCACTACCACGACCCTCCACCACGACCCTTCACT
This sequence comes from Homarus americanus, assembly GCF_018991925.1. NCBI lineage: Eukaryota > Metazoa > Arthropoda > Malacostraca > Decapoda > Nephropidae > Homarus > Homarus americanus. Next base: position 538,530 of record NW_024741731.1, on the reverse strand, counting down.
ACCTTCTACCCACTACCCTCCACCATTACGACCTTCACCATCACCCTCCACCACCACTACTACTCTCCACCCACCACCACTACCTTTCACCCTCCCGCCACAACCACTACTACCTTTCACCCACTATTACCCTCCTCCACCCACTACCCTCCAACACTACCCTCCAACACTGCCTTCCAACACTGCCTTCCACCCACTCCCCACCACCCACTCCCCACCACCTACCATTACCATCCACCACCTTCCACCACCACCAACTTTGTTCTCACCAAGGTTATATATCTTGAGATTAGTGGAGTCTACCGCGTGACGTGCCCGGCTCAGGAGATGGCTGGGCGGGCGGGCGGGGGTGGGTATGGTTGAGAGAGAGAGAGAGAGAGAGAGAGAGAGAGAGAGAGAATAGGCGTATTACTGGCGTTGTGGTTGCGGTGTTTAGTCCACTGTGGTGTGAGGGTGACAAGGGAGGCTCCACACACTTGGAAGTTAACAAAAACATGCTCCTATTGTTTCAAAATGTCTAGTGTACAAGTGTTAGTCATAGTTAGGCATTTAAGAGAGCAGGTAATTACCACAGTGGTGCCCCCCCCCCCTCCTCCCCTACCTCGTCGTCACCTTCACTATCCTCTACGGCAGGTTGATAGTGACGTGAGGACCCCCCCCCTCCCTTCCCCGTGCCTCCTTCGTGTACTATCTGTAGTGAGTTACCACCACCAGAGGGCGTCGCGTGTTGTTTAGTGTCAACATAAACAAAGGTTACTTCTTCCTGCGACCTGTTGCTACTTTACGCAACACACTCCGACACTTGTATCATCTTACACGGCATCCAGCGTGATCGTGTTTATGTACGTTTGTGAAATACAGCCACGATACTGAGAACCCAAGACGCCACTAACATACTGAAGGTGGTAAATGTGAGGGAGGAGGGAGGGAGAGAGGGGGGTTAGTCAGCGGCCCAGTGGAGGAGAGATGGAGAGAAAGGGAGAGGTCTTGGCTCATTGTCAGGGCTCCACTTCAGTCTGTCAACTCGTGGTCTTCTCCTCCTCCTCCTCCGTCAGATAGAAATGGTCAGAGGATTGTTGCTATGGTCTTGTTTGTCTTAAGATGAATGTACTAGTTTATTGGGTTGAACTACTACTTCTTCTCCTCCTTCCCCTTCTTTCTTCTTTCTTCTTTCTTCTTCTTCTTTCTTATTTTTTTATTCTTTTTATTTTATTTTTTGACCTTTTCTTTTTCTCTTTCTTTTTTCCACTTCCTTCCTGTCTTTCTCTTCCCTCCATCCCATCCTCCCAATTCTATTTCATCCCTTCCTCCCTCACTTTCTCCTCCCTCTGCACCATTTTTCCCCCTTCCTTTCTCTCCCTTCCTTCTTCCCCTGCTCCCTACCTCCCACCCTCTCACCCTTCCTCTCTCTCTCTCCTTCACGCTCTCCCTTCTCCTGCCCCCATCCCCTCACCCTTCCCCCCTCTCTCCTTCACCCTCCCTTCTCTTGCTCCCTACTCCTTACTCTTGCTCTCACCCTCACACCTTCCCCCTCCCTTCTCCTTCTCCCTTCCCTCCGTGGCAATCCAGGTGTTATCGCCGGGCCACACAAGATAACAGACAATTACCTCTGAGTTAGCACAGGTATTAACAGTTTGGTGAGACGCAGGTAGGGGGAGGCAGTAATTGAGGGTGGTGGCGCAGGTGGTGGTGTGGGTAGTGGTGGTGTGTGGGTAGTGATGGTGTGTGGTGCGTAGTGATGGTGTGGGTAGTGGTGGTGTGTGGGTAGTGGTAGTGTGTGGATAGTGGCGCAAGTGGTGGTATTTTCGGTGATGTGCCGGTAATGGCGTAAGTGGTAGTGGTGATGGCGTGAGGGTAGAAATAGTAATAGTGGTGGTAGTGATGGTGGCGTGCTGGGCAGGCATTATGTCACCTACTAGTGACGTTAGTGGTTGATGGTGGTAGGGGGTGGTGGTGGTTGTGGTAGGGATAAGGATGGTGGTAGTGGATAGTGGTGGAGGTGGTTGTGATAATAGTGGTGGTTGTGGTAAGAGGTAGGGGTGGTGGTAGGGGTAATTGTAGTGGTGGTAGGGTTGTGGTAGAAGGAGAGAGGGGAACTCATTAATCCAAGGTGGCGTGTCGAGGCCCAAGGTGGCGTGTGTGTGGTGGAGGGGGGGGTTACCGCGCCCTCCTGTGTCTCTCGCCCAACCACCTGCTACCCACGCCTTCTACTGCCTGACGGGGTAATGTAAGAGGACCTCCTTCAACGGGTTATGAAGATCCAGTTCATCCACACCTTCTGCAGAAACCTGACGAAGAGGTTGTGAACGAGGAGTTGTACTTGACTGACCACGGGGGGAGGGGGGGGATGGGTTGTGAGGAGTGACCAGAGGGAGGGACGGGTTATGAGGAGTGACCACAAACAGTCTATCGTAGGGAGTTATAATAATCATCAGTTACTTTCGCCACAGGACTATGAGTAACGATAGATTATTGTACTTTACTATGAGTGACGATAGATTAAAGTACTTTACTATGAGTGTCAACAGCTATTGTAACTCTGTCCTTATCAATTTTTCCCTCCCCTCTATTAACTAACAGTAACAATCATTACACAAGGAACCAATTTCAGTCTGGGCAAAGATTCCTTATCGGTGACAGCCACAAGTGACGCCCCTGACAAGTTTCTTTCACCAGCAAAATGAAAGAATGAAAGAAAGAAAGAAGGAAGGATGGAGAGGAAAAAAAATGAACCAACACTTTTCATATCGGGACGTATTTGTCATTTTTTGTCCTCGTCCGTCAACAGAGGAGTTATTCTCCGTCATTTTAGACAGAAGACTCGGGTTCTTTGCTTTCAGAGGGAGAGACGGTGTGAGGGGAGAGGGATGGGAGGGGATGTGAGGGACGATGAGGAATATGGGAAAGTGAGAGGAGGGGTGGGGAGAGTAATAAGGGAGAGGAAAGAAGGGGTGAGAAGGGAAAGACAGGAGGAAGGAAAGACGAGAAAGAGTGAGGATGGCCGAGTAGAGGCAAGGAGAGGGGCGGGAAGAGACGAGTAGGGAAGGGGAATGGAGGAGAGGGGGCCCTTTGTTTGTGTGTCTGTTTGTTTGTTTGTCTGGGCCCCTGAGGAACCATCACCAGGGGCGGGGAGGACAGGGCGGACCTGACAATATCTCAACCAGTGATTAATTGATGGCCTGAGATCTGCAGAGGGTCGCGGGTTCGTTCCCTCGTCACGTCAGGGTTCTCAGAGCACCTCGAGGGTAGGGTAGTGGACGCTGGGGTAGTGGACGCTGGGGTAGTGGGTGCTGGGGTACGCGGGTAGTGGACGCGGGTAGTGGCGCGAGTGACGGCGAAGAGCGGGGTAGTGGGTGCTGGGGTAGTGGACGCTGGGGTAGTGGGTGCTGGGGTAGTGGACGCTGGGGTAGTGGGTGCTGGGGTAGTGGACGCTGGGGAAGTGGGTGCTGTATAGTGACGCTGTGGTAGCGGAATTTTCGGGGTAGTGGACGCTGGGGAAGTGGACGCTGGGGAAGTGGACGCTGGGGTAG